>NC_020193.1:588450-857919 GCF_000315915.1 Henningerozyma blattae CBS 6284 | reverse complement strand
ATGGAATAGTATCGGTACGGAATATGACACTAAGGTTGACTTTACCTACTTGTGAGGTTTATTTTTTAGTAAGTAAAGTTTTAGTACTTCTAAATACAATATAATTTACTAATAGTCACTTTCTAAACTAGTAAAATAGTTTTTCTTCTTTACGTAAAAATACACACTGAAAATTAATTTAACTAATTTAAATTAAATTTAGTTGTATTAAGTACTATACTTAATTACTTCTCTAGACTTAAATAAGTAAATAATATATATATATATATATATATATATTAATTTTTTGAATTAAAATAATAGTACTTTACCAAAACTGTATTATATTTTTCAATAACTCCGTTACCTAGGATACTGGAGCGCGGCTTTCGCCAGAAGGAGTTTAAAGTTTAGAGTTTGGAGTTTGGAGTTCGGAAAGTGGATAGCGGAAGACGGAAGACGGAAGGCGGAAGACGGAAGGCGGAGCGCGGAAAGCGGAAGCGGAAGACGGATAGTCGGAACTACGAAAATAGAGTTCCATTCTGGGATAATAAACCATTGAAAAATTATAAATTAATAATTACATTGAAAGAAAGATATGACAATTCAAATAAATACACAAAATATCTGCTAAACATATTAATCACATAACATTTTAAGGCCTTCTGATTGTTAATAATATTATGGTGATTTTATTAAAACTTTAAGTATATAAATGCAATGATGGCTGGATATTTGGAATTCTTTTTGGTTTGAGAAATATTCTTATAATGAATACACTACCAAACAAAAATAACTTTTAAATCCCACTAATCTCCAATACAATGCCATTTATTAAAGAATTCAATCCTGTTGCTTTGAATGATACTAACTTGTTTAAGCCAATTAAAGTTGGTAATAATGAATTGAAGCACAGAGCCATCTTACCACCTTTAACAAGAATGAGAGCTCAAACTCCTGATCATGTTCCTCATAAAGAATGGACTGAAAAGTACTATGATCAACGTTCTAAGAGAGAAGGAACTCTATTGATTACTGAAGGTGTTTTCATCTCCAGACAAGCCGGTGGTTATGACAATGCTCCAGGTGTCTGGTCCGAAGAACAAATGACTGAGTGGAAAAAAATCTTTGCTGCCATTCACAAGAACAAATCATTCATTTGGCCACAATTATGGGCCCTAGGTTGGGCTGCTGATGCCAAATGTATGGCTAGAGATGGTTTAAGATACGATGGTGCTACTGACAACGTTTACAGTAACGACCAATATGGTAAAATCGCCAAGGAAAACGATATCAAGATCCATGGTTTGACTAAGGATGATATCAAACAATACATTAAGGACTATGTTGCAGCTGCTAAGAATGTCATTGCTGCAGGTGCTGATGGTGTTGAAATCCATTCTGCTAACGGTTATATGCTAAACCAATTTTTAGACACCAACTCCAATAAAAGAACCGATGAATACGGTGGTTCTATTGAAAACAGAGCTAGATTCCCATTGGAAGTTGTTGATGCTTTAGTTGAGGCTATTGGCGCTGAAAAGGTTGGTATCAGATTCTCTCCATATGGTACTTTCAATGATATGATTGGTGGCGCTAATCCATTAACTGTTGCCCAATATGCATACATCACTGGGGAATTAGAAAAGAGGGCCCAAGCTGGTAACCGTCTTGCTTACATTCATATTGTTGAACCACGTGTTACCAACCCATTTTTAACTGAAGGTCAAGGTGAATATGTTGATGGTACTAACGATTTCTTCTATTCTATTTGGAAGGGTATCATTATAAGATCCGGTAACTTAGCCTTACATCCAGAAGTTGCTAGAGAATTCATGAAAGACGATAGAACCTTGTTAGGTTACGGTAGATTATGGATTGCTAACCCAGATTTAGTTGACAGATTAGAAAAAGGTTTGCCACTAAACAAATATAACAGAGATTTATTCTACGCCATGACTTCTGAAGGTTACTTGGATTATCCAACTTACGATGAAGCTATCAATATGGGTTGGGATAAACAATAAATAAAGTAGTTTTGCTTACAATTTTTATAGCATTTTATAGAATAGCTTAGCCTTTATACATTTTTTATAATTTTAATATATCTGTATAATGTGCAAGATAAATAAAACACTTATATTTTACTCGAGAATTGTCTATTGGCTGTGATCAAATCTCACAGAGACTTCTTGAACGTGGATGGCAATATCTAAAGAATATATAACCCGTCGTTCCGAAAATAAGTTCATCTGAATATTTTCATGGGAAAGTTATTCCGAGAAACTTCAACTATTCAAACTTAGTGATATTACTCCCCATTTTCTAAAATATTTATTTTTACTAGCTGGTAGGTCTTTTATCTGAGAAGTTAGAAGGAAATCAGATATAAATGCTTCAATATTGGTAAAAATATTAGGGTTATTCCATCATGATATCAATACAATTATGCAAACTCAGTTAGTTTATACACAGAAATTTTCTCTCTGCCTTGTTTAATCTTGTTACTATTTTTAGTAAAAAAACTGCCTATTATTCAAACAGAACTTCTTTTGGTTTGAATATCAGTTAGCCGAGTTATACTTCTTTTCCTAAGAATGTAGTAATTTCAAAAAGTATGAAAATGTGCTATAAATATTTTGATTGATAGAAACCTAACGATATTTTTTCTTTTTCTTTTTCTCTAAAACCCTATCTAAAAACATGACTTTGAATAAACTTATCTAATTAGTGAATAATAGCTGCTATCTTTAATTTAGATATATTGCTTCTAATTTTTTGAGAATTGCTACGAACTTTACCAAAAAAATAAAAATAAAGTTTCAAAAGACTTAGGTGCTGTGAAGTTTAGCCGATCATAGAATACAACCATGGAATAAGTAGTGACCAGGAAAGCTGGAGATTTCAAAAAATTACTAATCGTTGGAAATATCAGATTCTTTAACATAAATATTACTTTTTTTAACTAGTATTTTAGAGCAAGAGTACAAAACTAATTTACTGTGAGACAAAATATGTAAAAATATCAAACACAGCTCGGATGGCTCTATAATTAAATTATTGATATACATAAAAAACTTCAAATTACTAACAGTATTAATTCTTATATTTTTGAAGTATAGAAGTAATGAGCTTTGCAAATCTGGTTTTATCTGAAATTTAAAAGACTCAGCCCTCAACGTGGCTAATTTTTTTTGAATTAAATTAAATAGCTAGAAGAGTATAATTTGAATAACAGAGGGATTTAAAAACAATACATGATATATAATAGCAAACTATAAAAACACTATATAAAATAATTAGCCTATATAATATTGAATAAACAATCAAAATCAAAATCAAACTAAAACATACAAAAGTAAGGAATGTGTCACTTTGTGAAACTATTTTTTGCTACCATCTCATTAATGAAACAATTGCTCGATTGGCTTATATCCGGTGACAGTGTTGGTTCTAGCATATTTTCTTGTTCATACCTAACTTCCGATGAACTCAGGTCCGTAATATGCAAGGTATGCTTAGTGATATCAGATTGATCCTCAAAGAGTAAACTACTATCTACTTTCTCAAAAGTTCCGCTAATATTAGCTATATTTTTGCTTAAACTTCCATAGGGAATGCTACTAGAGATTTCATGCGAAATCTTGAAAAGATCCTCATCTGCATTGCTATCAAACATATTACCAAAAGCTTCCTCACATAGATCTATAGAGTCCAGTATAGGCATATCCTCTGCGATTGTAACCTCAAAACTAGGCAACTCCTCCTGGATCCAATCAATCTCACAATCGTCTAACAACTTGCTAAATTCTTTATTAATTGGTTCCCCTGAATTACTAGTTAGGTTCACATCTGTACTCTTTATATCTTCTTCTATCCTTGAAAAGTTTTCAACTACCTTAGCAGCAATATTCCTCTTTTTTGGCCCACATTTGATAACTTTTCCCTTGACATTTTTTTTCGCAGATAGTAATCCTTTATTATTGTAATTATTGGTCAATTTAAGATTCTTTAGCATCTCTTTATCTTTAATTGGCTCGTCGGAGTAAATATTTTATTCTGCTTATTCTATAGGGGATGGATAAATTGCTGGGAAGGTTGCTTAGGGAATAGTCCATATATATATATATATCTTCTACTTTAGAAATTAGGAAGAAAAAAAGAAAATACAAAAAGTTAGATTCATTATAGTTCAGAGAAGCTTCTTATAGTTTTGAAGGGACGATTTTAGTCACCTTCCAACATTTTTTTTCGACATGAAAAATATATAATTGGATCAAATAGGATTTTATGAGTTTCCCTTTTTCTTTGTCTCATCTTATGAGAAAATATTTTTCAAACATTTAGCCAAAAGTGATAAGTGAAATACGAATAATCCTAAGTTTTTTTAAAATTGAACTCTTCTTGCGATAAAAATTATTATTCAATAATTACCACTTTGAAATGGAATCTCTTTCAGACCAACAAGAATTACTGCCATTTGTGCAAATTATTTATAAAAAGAAATATTCATTTTTTGAATAAAAATATATATATTATTCCTACATTAGGCCTTTAATTTAGAAAACTTATTTCGTACTTTTTGATGATTATGACAACATTTAGCAACTACCATACTAGAACATTTGTTTTCTTCATACCTGCATAAAATATATATTTATAATAACATTAATACCCGTGAATTCAACGAAGACATTCACCTATTTCTAAGGCACTCTTGGCATTATTGAGATAGCAAGAATTTCATTATACGCTACTCACTTTTCTTTGTACATTACTTTTCCCTTCCCTGCTATTATAATTCCCTTTTTCGTTGAAAAATTTTCCCAAACTGCGGCATGCTCAGGCAAGTATTGGCAATTGTCTATAGCGGAGAAAATATGGCAGCGAACAGAGCTTGACGAGGTTAATGTTGAACAAATAGTTAGAGTATAAAATATAAACGGTTCAGTTCATGTAGTGTTAATAGTAAATACTAATTGTCCCTTCTATACTGAATCTATGGAGCATTAGACACGACATAATTAAACTAATAATATAATAAGAAAATGGGTAGAATTGAATTACCATCAACCGATTATAATGATGAAGAAAGATTGGAAACCACCAATGGTCAAGAACATATAAAAAATGCAACCAAGAGTTATAAAACAGTTTTAGGTGGTATGTCAGTGGTATATATTTTATATGATCTCATCAATCTCTATTTCACTGGTATATTTGATTCTTCAAAGATTAGACCAATGATAGTGAATTCTGATAACAAGAAGGTATTATTTTTTTATAAAACTTTACACAACTTATTAGTTGCGATTGGTTGTAGTACAGGTGGCTGGTTAAATTTACACCGTACTACCCTTAACAAGAATTCCTACCTTTTAATGGCTCTCATCTGTGTGGTTGGACTAATTCAACTACTTGTGTTCAAGAAACTGTGGGCTACCCAAATAGTATAATTTCTACCATTGTTGCAAACTACCCTATACCTATATAGTCCTATAGTATTTCCTATTATTACACTATAAATAAGCGGAATCTATATATTTTATTAAAAACACTCGCACAGCCATCACCCCCTACGTGGTTTTTCTTGCACGGCCATTATGCCAAGAATAGGCCGCACGAGAAGGAATGCACGAGAATTTTCTCACGGAGTACAGTGGTTAGCTACGAAGATCTGACGTGAATTAGTTCAGCTGGTGGATAATTGGGCTTGACAAAGTATACTTATAAGAACAGCAGAATGTATGTATTTAAACAACTTTCTGCCAGACACTAAGTAACCTTATAACAAGACATATTTAAAACAATTGAACGATTGAATAACAACTATTATGTCTAGTAGTACACATCCAGAGAGCAAAGTCTCCTTATTACCTGAAACAGAGAAAAGAGAGGAAAAGAAGGGGGGACTACAAGATAGCGCCAAGGCAGATTTGAAAACTGTACCCTTAGAAGAATTCAGCTTCGAGGAAGCTCCTCAACCCATAAAGAAGCCCATTTTTTATCGAATATTAGCATTTTTCATATATTTGATTGTCGGTATATTTGCTGTATCAATAACTTTCAGTATCATAATCACATTGATTGTTAAGGTGGATTTTGATAGTCTAACACCAGAACAAAAAAATGAAATAGATCCATCTCTAATATCTATACTGAAAAATTCAAAATTAATTTTCATTTGGTCTTCAATTGCCAATGTTATTAATGAATGCTCTATTATTGCATGCTGTTTATTTGTTGTCCATTGTATTCCATGGAATACCAAATCAGCAAAAACATTGATTGCGTTAGCTTTTAGTTTGATTGTTTCTTCAGGAATTTACGTTCATTTATTATGCGATATTATGAACCCATCGGATTTAGCTACTCTAATGAATCCACCACAAGTATAATAATTTTTACAATAAATATACACAGTCAACAATTCATGTTGCATTTTGAAAAAGCTATCCTCTAATTTACCAAATAAATAATTATATCTGGTACTTAAATATCTGAGGATTTTCAATTATGAATATATTAGTTTGGCAAATTGATATCTTATTTAAAATATGACATTGTAAGAAAAATTAATACGAAGAAAATTTTATTTTTTGATTAGTTAACAGTTACCCCTATATAGTTGAGGCTTTTGAGTATACTATTTATTCTATAGTTTTGCAATATTATGCTGCAATGAAAGATATATTATTAACAAGTATTAATACTATTTCTCATACAAACTGTTATCATCTTAAAAAAAAATTATGCTCTTTTTTTCATTCTGAAGATTAGATATTATGAAAATTTTCACCTATGAATAATAATCTAAACAAGATTTAGCAGATATTATTATATAGATAGTAAAGAAAAATGCAAAAAAAGTTACGTCAAAATTTAGTTGTTCGTTGTCGTTTGTAACTATCTAATTCGTTAAAGTCAGTCTTCGAAGAAAAAAAAAGACAAGCATAAATGTAGCATTTTTTAATATAATATAGTCTCGGAACATTAAAAAACAATTGTATTTTCCACCATCAAATTTTTTTAGTTATTCCGAAGAAAATTGGTATTAGTATAAAAATGGCTAAACCATAAAGACATACTAGTATTCTCCAATTTTTCCAACAATAACGAAATTTTTCCGTAGAAAAAATATGATCCCACATAAAAAGGATATCTACGCTTGATATACTACGGATTATCCATTTGATTAACAAAATCTTGTCAATTTCCAATTACATCTGTTATAGAGCTGAGTCTCAATTTTTAATTTTCATTTGTGGTTCTTCCGCTTGTTAATCAGCCACCATTGTAGTTCCCTTGAGCCGATCTATTATTTTCTTGGGACAAAAAGATTTTCCGAAACAAAAGATAATTAATCCGACGTGCAAATTGAAGTCCAATGAAAAAATAACGCAAATAATTGTCTTGCTTATTAAGCCAGAAAGGTATTTCCGGTTTTGCTGAGGTTTGATATGCTTCCAAGTTATCTACTCCGCCGGAACCTACATTTTATCTTACGGTTCCTCCCCAGATAAATCTCGAGATGTCAAGTGTTGAAGGATAATTCTCCAGGTTTGGTCGGATTAATAGGCACAATTGTAATTCAAGTACCATCTATTGGGGTATGATGGCCACTAATAACTACATACTTTTCATTGCCCCGCCTAAGGAACATCTTGGTAAAGAATAATCCACCCATAGATAATTATTCCGGGGTAGAGAAACGGCGCAGTCGGAAAACAGTTTTCCGAGAATGAATGTGGAAAGTGGGGAGTATCTGGGGATGTAAACCTAAAACAGTTATACCAGAGATTTATCCAGAGAAGTGTATGTATTTTGTTTAGGACCTCGATATGGTATAGAGACCATGGTGGTTTCTTTATTATGAATCAACCTTTGTCAACCTTTGTCAACCTTTGTTTTAACCAAGCAGTTTGGCCAAGTTTCAAATTTCCCTAAAGATCCAAACAAGTCTAATATTCCTTTAAACACTACTACTGACAACGACAGAGAAAATGTAGTAGAATAAATACTGCGGAACTCTTGTAGCATCATCCATACAAGTAAACCAATACTTTTCCAAATATTTTTCCGATTTATAATTGTATGTGTTATCTAATAGCGTTAATCTTGTGTATCTGCTATACGATTGCTTCATTGTTTCGGCGTTGCTTTGAAGTTTTTCCATAAAAAGTGGAGACTCGTAAATTTTTTTTATTATGTGGGGTTAGGGAGTACGAACCCTTCTTAGTCACATTGCCGAAATTCTCTGACTGAAAAATAATATGACCATTAACACAAACAGAAATTCATGAGCTCCATATTCAATTGGATGAAAAATTGTAAACACGAAAATGTAAGATCGGAACAGCTCCACTAAGTAGTGCCTACTACACTTCAATTTTTTGAGCTTGTTTTAATGTCTATTCCACTTCGTGTAGTTATCAATTTGACAGAATTTAAAACTATATAAACTCGAAGTTATCTCGTTTTAATGTGTTCCAAATTATTCATCTTTCTTTACTTAAAAGTAAAAAGAAATCACAGCAAACAATCATAACGATTAATACAAGACTTATTAGCTCTTTAGTATTAAATTTTTGCAATTTCAAATAATAAAACTATCTGCACTCTTAATCTAATATTTTAAAAATGGTTCATTTGGGTCCAAAGAAACCACCTGCAAGAAAGGGCTCTATGATCGATGTCCCAGAAGAATTAATTGAACAAATTCATGGGTTAGAAACTATTTTCAGGGCTACTCCAGAAAAATTACAAGCTGTCACTAAGCATTTCATTAGTGAATTAGATAAAGGGTTGTCCAAGAAAGGTGGTAACATCCCAATGATTCCAGGTTGGGTTGTTGAATATCCAACTGGTAAAGAAACTGGTGATTATTTAGCTATCGATATGGGCGGCACTAATTTCAGAGTCGCGTTAATTAAATTAGGTGGTGATCATACTTTTGACACTACTCAATCAAAATATAAATTACCAGATGAATTGAGAACTACTCAACATCCAGAAGAATTATTTGCATTTTTAGCTGATTGTATTGAATCCTTCTTAGAAGAACAATTCCCAGATGGTGTTACTGGTACTTTACCATTAGGTTTCACTTTCTCATACCCAGCTTCTCAAAACAAGATTAACGAGGGTATCTTACAAAGATGGACTAAAGGGTTTGATATTCCAAATGTAGAAGGCCATGATGTGGTTCCAATGTTGAAGAAACAATTAGCAAAGAGAAAGTTACCTGTCGATGTTGTTGCTTTGATTAACGATACCACTGGTACTTTAGTTGCTTCCTTGTATTCTGACCCAGATACCAAGATGGGTGTTATTTTCGGTACCGGTGTCAATGGTGCTTATTATGATATGGTTAAGAACATTCCAAAGTTGGAAGGAAAGTTAGCTGATGATATTCCAGCCAATGCTCCATTTGCCATTAATTGTGAATATGGTTCTTTTGATAATGAACACGTTGCTTTACCAAGAACTAAATATGATGTTATGGTTGATGAACAATCTCCAAGACCAGGTCAACAAACTTTCGAAAAGATGTCTTCTGGTTACTACTTAGGTGAATTATTACGTTTGGTTTTAGTTGATCTGCATGCTCAAGGCTTTATCTTGAAGGATCAAGATTTAACTAAATTAAACGTCCCATACTGTATGGATACATCTTATCCATCTAGATTTGAAGATGATCCATTTGAAAATTTGGAAAATGTTGCTGAAATCTTTGAAAAAGACTTCGGTATTAAAACTACTTCTCCAGAAAGAAAATTGATCAGAAAATTGTCTGAAGCTATTGGTTTAAGATCTGCCAGATTATCTGTTTGTGGTATTGCTGCTATTTGCCAAAAGATGGGTTATGAAACTGGTCATATTGCTGCTGATGGCTCTATCTTCAAAATGTACCCAGGTTTCCCAGAAAAGGCTGCCTTAGGTTTAAAGGATATTTATGGATGGAAAGAAACTGATCCAAAGAAGATGCCTTTGAGACTTGTCGATGCTGAAGATGGTTCCGGTGCCGGTGCCGCCATCATTGCTGCTTTAGCCGAAAAAAGATTGGCTGCTGGTAAGTCAGTTGGTTTAATCGGTGCTTAAGCAATTTAACGAATCAACTATATTTTAGTTTATAAATGTAATTTCATGTTTTATTATGTCTTATTTAATGATATATAATGATAAATATTTTAAATTTTTTTAAAAGCTTCTATTTCAACCAGTATCCACAAACTTGGCTAACTTATTTAATATGCCATGTGTGTTCTAGTAAATTTAATGATTTCCTAAGTAATATTATCAAGGATGTAACAGTTAGTTATTTGGAATACTTCGTAGAAATAGTTAATATATGAATGCAACGTAAGATATATATATAGCTATATCAATATGTCTATTACAAATGATACTATACAATATTCTCTAAATTAATGGCATAGTTTAATCCCTTTTCAATATTAGATGATTTAGCTTCTGTTGGTTCGGATATTTCATCGTTTTGGAATTTAATAATACCATTACTAATATTCCAGCCCCTCTCTAATGCGAAACCTTCTACATCTTTCTCACTATTAAAAAATAATAAAGCCTTTATATTTGAAAGTGGTAGTTCAGAATAACCTAATTCTGTATTTTGAGCAATTTCTTCTCTAATAGCTTTTCCTAATGTATCTGTAAAAATAGAAAATTCAGGAACTTTAGAACCTGATTCAATCAAATCCCAAGCCCTTTGATAGGCACCTTCCATCAACCATTTCTCTAGTTTAATAGGATAAGAATATAATTGATCTTCCTCAAGATTTGGAATAATTTTGCTCAAATATTCTAATTCAGAATGAAATTTAGTAATATCACCATTTGATAAGAAGATTAATAAATTCAAACTAATCAATTTGGACTTTTCAGAAGATTCATTTACCTTACTATAGTTACTGAAATAATATACTCTTAATTGGGAGAAATAATTTTGAAATGATTCAAAATTTAAAGTATGAATGCTAACCAATGCACCAATTTCTAAGATATGTTTGGCAATATTTAAATCATTTAGATATGTGGAGTCTCTCTCAGCCTTTTCAATACAGCTTTGATTCATGTCATGGATTAATAACCCAGCCTTTATCAGCTCTACCTTAATTGGCCCCAAAAGCTTTTCACATGAAATATAGTCTTTACTTTCGTTTGCAATACTTAAACTCTTTACTAAATCACTCAAACTTGGCATCATAAATTTTACTTCTTTTTAGATAAAAATAATTTCTGATCGGAACAAATATATTTTCAAACTCTTAATACGAACTGTATACAAGCTAGAGAAGCTCCTGCTTGTTTTTCATTGTAGTTATTATATTTAAAGGTGGCAAAAATCATTTTTCCTTAAAATCTATAGATCTAGAAACCACGGAACAGCTGAAATTAATACAAAGCGAGTTTCACGTGACATAATATAATTACAAAAACTACGACTTTGAAAGAAAAAGAGATCCTATAGGTTGTAGAAAAAATTATTAGAATATTGTTAAAATAATGACATTACAAGTACATAATACTAAACTACTACTTGCTACAAAAAGTGCATCATTTATAGTAATTGCTTTTCGGTATATGTGGTCATAAAACACTCAGTAAATCAACCTAAAGTTAGTCTAATTAGTCTTCATTAAATTGGATTCCAACTCTTACTTTATCCAAACTACCCTTTGATAGTCTTCTAATCTTTTTCTGTAAAGTAATTATTCTTGCCCGTACTGATGCACTAGTTTTCAAATCATCTTTTCCTATCTTTACAATTACTTCATAACTTCTCGAGTCTGGATGTGCACCTCTTGTGGATTTGTTATTAGATAATGTACGTGCAAGCTTTTCATCGATAGTTAGTTTTGATACTTTATTGTTTAAGTGTGTGGGTTCAGTAACTTGACGAATTTTGAAATCTAAATAGCCATCTCGTATATTTCCGCCTGGATGTACACCACAAACAACAAACATTATAGTTCCAATGTATTTCGTCCACCAAATAATTCTTTTTCTTTGGTTTTTATTACCATCACGAAGAACTATTTCTTCCAATTCACGCATAAATGTGATCTCCGTGTCAGGTATATCTCCCCCCCATCTATCACACAATGCTATTCCAATCATTGCTCGTACTCTATGAGATAGACCATGCGTCCCAGATATGATACCAGAAGTAGCAACATGAAGAGCTGCTGTTGGCTGTAACTCTTTTGGGTATGAAGAATGAACAAATGCTAAATTACATAGTGCTGGTGCTATTCTGTTGTAGACCATAAAAGGAACATCGTCTTCTGGAAGAGCAGATCGTAAAACGCTAAGGTATTTTTCTGCTAATAAAGGTGCGTATGGCCTTGTAGCAATTATTAATGGATCTTGTGCACGTATTTCTTTTGGTAGTTGTTCATATAATGTTCCTTCTCTAATACCTGCATCCACAAAATGAACTGATTTAATTTTTGGGAATGCTTCTGAGGCTGCACTCATCAGCAAGCCAGTAGATGGTAATTGTGCTGCTCTTCTTTCAGAGACTTTAAATATTTTTGTTTCGTTATTGCCCGGAAGTTTATTTTTTAAGAACAAGTAATCACAAACAGACGAAAATTCTTCGAAGGAACATGAAAACCCATTAATAATTGTTTGAATAGGATACTCTTTCAGTTGAGATAGTAATAAATGTCCCAAACACCTTAAACCGCCACCAGAGGTAAATAAATCAAAACCGCCATTTATCTCTGCCACATCTAACATATCTTGTGGAATTCCAATTTTTGAGAAGGCTTCCTTAAATGCTTGCTTAATTTCAAGAAACAATTTCATCCTATCTTCATTTGTACATCTTTTGGCTAAAACCCCTGTACCGTATGGCAATGACACAGCAGTTTTTGATATTGTAGCTTCTCCATCGACAGATTTAATCCAAGATAAGATGCAACTATGAATGCCCATATCAATTAAAAACCCACTGACTGTATCAGATGACGATATTACACTATATGCCTCAACTGAGCCTTCATCTTCTAATGACAAAAGATCAACTTCCCAGCCGGTAGATTCACGAACGGCCTCAACAAACTCCTTAGCATTAATGGCTTCTGTAACAGTTTGGGTACCAATGACTCGTACACTACGCTGAGGTACTCCAAAATCTTCACATATTAATTTAAATCTTTGCATTGCTAGGCAAACTTCTTTAATTACGGGAGCTGGAATGGGGCATTGTTCCATGGAATCATGTGGATATTGTACAGCAAAAAGAGAAACCCCTAGTTTATCCTTGAAAACACATGGCATTATCCTTGAGTGGTGTGGTGCTCTTGAAGATATACTGAAACGAACAGCATTAGAGCCTATATCGACAACACCACAAAGGTTTCTAGATATAACATCTGCTTCCATTTCATTATCAGAGATTGCGGACATCGATGTTGTATGATAAAACGGGATATAATATGGAAAACAAAGGTTTTAACTAAGAATAAGGAATATAACTGTATTTATATTAACACCTTTGCAGTAAGCGAAAATTCTGAGTTATATTTTTAGGCCTTTCTTGAATTGATATGCCATTAAGGAAAAGATAGCATGGAAGCATTGCCATTGATTTTTTCAAATCTTAAATCTTCCGTCGGATTGTGGAACAAGTCTATTCTCGACATTCATAATTTGAAGAATTTCACAGGTTGAAGAATTCTGACTCATTGATAAGAAGAATGTAATGACTAACAGTTGACAATACGATCTGCAATCTGAGTATACCCGTGGTGCGGATAGCTAACTGTGTGTAAAAATGCCCGCTATTAATTGTTATTATCTGACCAATAGAATGGAGAAAAATTGATCTACATGGTATCATCATCATTTGTAAAAATGTTTAAAATCTAATATTTATCCGTGGGTGTATGTTTGTTTGTTTTTCATACCATTTTTACCTCTTTTCAAATATCTCGCCTCATATTTATATAACAGCTATCAGCGGCTAAATTTTAATGATATAAAGCCGAGGTTTCATCAATATAATAGAAGTAAATTAAATAAATAATGGTAATATAATATAAAGTATAATAAATTTCAAAAAACATACAATTTAGCTGTGGTCCATAATTTACAATAAATTTTTTGATATTTTAGCTACTACATGACGCCTATTTTATTCCGCCAATGGACAGTAGCTGCACATGATTATTCAGAGGATTTGCATTCAGAATTAAAGAAGAGGGGTTTTGTTCTTAACGAATCAATTCCATTATCAAAAAAATCTCAACGGGACCTTAAATATATATCAACGAGAAATGCAAATATTTGCATTAAAAAAAACACTGAACGAAATATCAGAACAATTATTGAACCTTTTATCTTAAACATTATCAAAAGAAGTAATATGTTACACTTGAGTGGAGGAAATGGTTTAATATTCAAAGTAGTAAATTGCCCGGATGTTGATTTAAACTTTACACATACTTGTTTAAAGGATCGATTAACGCTGGATACTCAGGTTGCCGAAAGTTTACGGTCCTGTAGATCAAAGATGGAATCTAACATTAAAATAAATAAAATCAATCCCCTTAAAGCCAATGCTACTGCGAAGAGATTTCTTATCGATACATGCTCATTACCTTACCTAAATAAGCACCATGGTTACCTTATTAAATTTCAACTAATGCCTAGTGAAATTGAGAATAAATTTGAAACATTTTTAAATGAAAGTTTACCAAAAACCTTGAAGTTTAATTTACATATTGAATCACAAAATAGGAGCTATTTTAAAAGTTTTAGAAATCTTCAAAATTTTTCCATTGATCGTGTAAATCTGTCTAGCAACTTATTTAAAACAAAACCCTGTATTAAGTTTGAGTCTTGGGATGTTTCTTGCCCTCAAATTAACCTAGAGAATTACTTTTGGAATCAATATTCGAAACTATTTGATATAAAATTCAATGAACTAGAATTGTATAAAAAACCTTACGAACGAATTCGTTCTTCTCATAGGTTCAAGAAATTTGAAAAAAAAACTTTAAAATTCAAACAAAAATATTGGAAACTCCATAAATGCACCTTAAAAGAGTTAAATTGGAAACCATTTGAGAGAATCGAATCTCTCTTTATCGATTATCTTGAAACTAATGATACGATTGATTTCTCAATAGCAACTATTAATTTCCATGCACCAACTATTGTATTCGCAAAACAACATTTCTCACAGTTGGAATTAATCGACTTGGATACTAAAACATTTAAAAAATTTAATACAGGTGTAAATTTTTCAACTAATAAGGATCATACAAATACTGCCAACGAGAATATAGAAACATGCAAACTAATGCCATTACAAGGAACATTGAAAGCTGATACCTTTATTGATAACATAAATAATACCAATGAGATAAATATAACACTGAATGATTATTACCATGATACGAGTTTACTTGAATGCACTTCAGAGAGTAAGAAGAGACGCATGAACGAATCTTCCTTACTTATGGATGAAGATTTTAAATCTATTCTTTCCCTTAAAAAACAAAAGTATGATTTAAACAATATTTCACAGGATATCAATGACTCGAAACTTAGCGAATTTAATATTTTAGAAATCTTAGGAAACCCAATACACGACTCCGCTAGACAGCGTGAAACAGTTACTAAAAATATAGTTAAGAAATTGCAGACCAATAAAATTTGCTATACCAATTTAAATCCTTTATCCCAATTATTACCAATAACCCATGATACTAATATTATCTTGACAAATGCAAATCGTTTAAAATTTAACCATGAAGTAATATCTCAAATTCAAAATAAAACGAGCATTAAAGTGATTGAAGAATTCTTTATCGATTCCATTACCTGTGACTTTATCTTGAATTATTCAACATGCATATATATAATTGAAATAGAAAAATTTTTCCAAATGTGTGGAGAGGATGAGTTGTATTATGAATTACATATTAAGCGGTTGCTTGGAGAGTTCAAAAAAATCATATTATTAATAAAATACACCCAAGATACAGAAGATTTTGATAACGATATATTTTGGAAAGTGCGCTTATATCTAAATTTTCCCTTATTAGATATTTATTTTGTTCTACATGATGATAGATCATGCGCCAGCCATTGGATTATTCATCTTTCAAGAGTCTATTCTGCAAATGAAAAGTTAACCGATGCTTCTAGTTTGTTTATAGCTATTTTAAAAAATTTAGGTTTCAACTCTTTGCTTATTAAAAAACTGTCTAAAGAATATCAACTGTATGATTTTTTTGGAAATATCAAGACTGTCAATTCTTAACTTCAAACCAGAAACAAAGAGTTTCAATTCTTTTGAATAACGAATGGGCCTAATAGGCAGAACAATATTACATAATTCATCGTATCCATTACTTCATTTCATAGATGTATGTAATTTTTAATTGTTAGAATATATATTTATATATAAAGAATTTGAATATGAAAAGTATATGTAAGATGTAAATATGGAAAAAAAGAGGGCTATATAAGTGAGCAAGAATGTTAGTTTGATAAGTCAACTTGTTTAATGTAGCACCTAAATTACACCACCACCATTAATAGTATCGATTTCATTTTGATCGATAGGTTTATATCTCAACCAAGATGGTAATTTTGTAACAGAATCGACTTCGTTAGATTCCAGTGGACGATTCTTGAAGACATACTTACCTGCCGAACTTTGTTTTGAATTTTGTGTCGTAGACTGATATTTAAAAACCTGGAAAGGTCTTAATTTTGTTAAAAATTCTCCTGCAGGGATACATTCTGATGAACCCGGTAAGATACCATTAGCTGCCATGGGGTGAGGTACTAAGGTGTCTGGATGTGGTGGGAATGTTGGGTGAGCCCCCAAAAACTTAATCATGGGAGAATAGGCTTTTGCTAGCTTAATAGAAGTTGAAGTGGTCATGGTGGTTGATTCAGAAACTTGAGTAGATTTTATGGGTCTTGATGCTGATGATTTCTTTATAGGAGAAGATTCTTGAAGTCTTCCTAAAGTTTTGATAAGATTTTTTATTAAGGACAGTTTGAAAATTATAAAGAATTGTTTAGCCTTTAATTTCTTAGGGTATCTGTTATTTAAAAGGTAAATCTAAAATTCCAGAAGGCCTAAGTTCAACTAATTTGTGTATACTAAATTGACACATCTTTGTTTTACATCAAAATTGGATAATCAAAGTAATTAAAATACGAACGCTTAATTATTCACAATAAAGGGTTCATCGACTTCGGGGGTTCACCGAGAAACAATTATGGTAGCGCCATTCGGCACTAACGGGCAATAAATAAGAACCAAATAAATAGATTATCTTACACAAGTGTTAGGAAACACAGAGACTAATGTATTAAAAAAGTAATTAATTACTCTAGTTTAGGATTTTTAATGGTATATGATATTTTTTCAATGTAAGGTAATTTGCTATATATTGCTTTACTTAGTCATACCAGAGTGAAGGATCCTAAAGTGAAATATAAATAAATATTAATATAAAGAAAAACATACTGCAAATTAAGAGAAGTCTATGTCTTCGTAATGATAGTAATAGTGATATATGGTAAGGTAAATGAATTAAGAAATATATCAATAAAATGAGGAGCTTTAATCATCATCTTCTTCAACAATTTCTCCATCTTCATCGTCATCTGCTGCAACACCATGAGCACCAGTTGCAACAGCCAATTCAGCACCTTGTAAAGTATCTACCAAAGCTGTTAAACTGTTACCGTGAATTAGATCTACAGGCTTTTGGTTTTGCTTATTTCTGATTCTTGGATCAGCACCAACAGCAATCAAATTTTTAGCAATGAAAGTACCTTCTTCAGGTTCATCTTGAGCTAATCTAACAGCACAATGTAATGGAGTATCACCATCGGTAATATTTTGTGGATCTACTTCAATGTCACCTTCTTGATCTAATAGTTTATCCAAGACATCCCAAGAGCCGTGCTTGGCACATAAATGTAAAGCAGTGTTACCAAAGGCATCTTTGGATTCATTTAATAAATGAGCGATCTTGGTTGGATCATTGTTTAAACCGGTAACAATGTTATTCAATAGATCGATATTATTTCTTCTAGCGGCTTCTAATAATTGCTCGCTGTAACTGGCACCTTGAGTTGTAGACATTTCAAATTGATCTGGTATACGTTATAGTATGTATGATTTCGTTTTATTAATTGTTTAATGAAACTAAAAACGTTTTCAATTCTTAGATGTAATAGCCAGTAGTAACAAAACAGGTGATGAAATGCTATTTTTCAACCTGCTCTCTCTTTTTTTTTCCAGGCAAAAAAAATGATTGTTAGTTTTTTTAATTAGCAATTCTCGGTTAGGTGGCTTGTTTACGGTAATTTTCCAAGGTGCCCCCTATATTAAGAATAAGTTGCCCTAGTTCGTCAAAAAAACAACGGATATATACAAGAAACTAAGATTGTAAATCATCAAAGAGATGAGTAAGAGCGTACAAATACCTATAATATGACAGATTGCTACAAGAAAAACATATATAAAACCTCTTGTGAATTCTTTTTTTGTAAATCATATTCTTTTTCTTTACTAATATGAATTTGAAATATCGTATTAATTTGTACTAGCTATCCTAGCTATTAGTTCGCCTAAATTCAAAGTTAAGAAGAAGTTCAAAAACTAGTATATATATTATAGAGCATGGCTCATTAAAGTGAATTCAAGAAACATGTTTAACGTGCTTAACTTCTGATATTCATCACGTGAAGCGTCTGAAATATAGACCTTTAAATAAATTTTTTTATTTTTCTCTTTTTTCCCCAGTATAGCTTCGTCCGTAAATTTTTGAAAAATTTTATAGTTGATGGATATATGAAGATCTTCAATATATCAGGAAATAGAAATATACTGTTTAGTATATATAGTGTAATATACAACATTCAGGTGAAAACTTTTAAGCAACAAGCATTCTAGTTGTGACTTTTTATAGACCAGCTTTCATCTCTTTGTGACTCCCCTCTCTGAGTACAATGTCAGAATTAGAATCAATCTCGAAATTATTGAGTGACTCTATCAATGCAGCTACAGCAAAGTCTGCAGAGCGTGAGTTAAAAGCGATTGAAACTCAGAATGGGTTTGGGTTGACTCTTCTACACATTATTGCATCTCACAATTTACCGATTTCTACAAGGTTAGCAGGAGCACTATTTTTTAAAAATTTTATTAAAAGAAAATGGATCGATGAGAATGGTAATCATCTTTTACCATCAGAAAATATTGAGTTAATTAAAAAGGAAATTGTACCATTAATGATTACCTTACCCGATAACCTACAAGTTCAAATTGGTGAGGCTATTTCAGTTATTGCTGATTCGGATTTTCCAAACAACTGGCCAACGTTATTAAATGATCTAGCTTCTAAATTATCACCTGACGATATGATACAAAATAAGGGTGTTCTAACTGTTGCTCATTCTATTTTCAAAAGATGGAGACCATTATTCAGATCAGACGAATTATTTTTAGAGATTAAATTAGTATTAAATGTATTCTGTGAACCTTTTCTAAATTTATTGAAAACAGTAGATGAACAAATAATGAAAAATGGCGACAATAAAGCATCGTTAGATATTTTATTTGATGTCTTATTACTTTTAACAAAGCTATATTACGATTTTAATTGCCAAGATATTCCAGAATTTTTTGAAGATCATATCCAAGAAGGAATGGGAATCCTACATAAATATTTAGCATATGAAAATCCATTATTAGTAGATCAAGAGGAAGACGACGAAGTTACCATAATTATTAAAGTTAAAGCTTCCATTCAGCAAGTAGTTCAATTATATACAACAAGATATGAAGATGTTTTTGGCTCAATGATTAATGAATTTATTCAAGTGACTTGGAATTTATTAACTACCACTTCTGCTCAACCAAAAAATGATATTTTAATTTCAAAATCCTTATCATTCTTGACAGCAATTGCACGTATACCAAAATATTTTGAATTCTTTAATAATGACTCTACCATGAATGATATTATTTTGAAAATCATCTTACCAAACGTCATGTTACGTGAGAATGATATTGAATTATTTGAGGATGATCCAATTGAATATATTCGTAGAGATCTAGAAGGTTCTGATGTTGATACCAGAAGAAGGGCTTGTGTGGATTTCTTGAAAGAATTGAAAACTAAAAATGGAGATCTAGTCACTAATGTCCTTTTATCTCATATTGAAAAGTTTTTCCAAGAATATAACAGCAGTCCTCAAAACAACTGGAAATATAAGGATTTATCTGTGTTTTTATTTTCAGCACTTGCCATTGATGGAAACGTAACATCAGTAGGCGTTTCTTCGACTAACAAACTATTGAATGTAGTTGATTTCTTTACCACACATGTTGCTCCAGATTTAACTGGACAAGTTTCTCATGTAATTTTAAAGGTTGATGCTATTAAATATATTTATGTGTTTAGAAATCAACTGAATAAAGCTCAGCTAATTGAAATCATGCCAATTCTCGCAAAATTCTTAGAATCTGATGAATATGTTTTACATACATATGCTGCTGTTAGTATTGAACGAATTCTTTCTATTAGAGAAAGTATTTCTTCCTCCACCCTGATTTTTACTAAACTAGATATATCAAATAGTGCACCCGTATTATTGACAAACTTGTTTAAGCTAATTTTAAGACATGGTGCATCTCCAGAAAAACTTGCAGAAAATGAATTTTTAATGAGAGCTATTTTTAGAGTTCTTCAAACTGCAGAAGATTCTGTCCAATCTATGTTCTCAGAGCTCCTAAATCATTTGCTAAGCATCGTTTCCATTATCTCTAAAAATCCTTCGAATCCAAGATTTTCACACTATACTTTTGAATCTATTGGCGTAATGTTAACATACATTCCAATATCTAACAACCCATCATTTATGGATTCAATTATGCCAATCTTCCTACACATTCTTTCTGAAGATATTCAAGAATTTATACCTTACGTTTTCCAAATTGTTTCTTATTCGATTGAGAGAAGTAATACAGTTCCCGCTAGCGTTCAACAACTTGCTCAGCCAATTCTTTCACCCACTGTTTGGGAATTAAAGGGTAATATTCCAGCTGTTACTAGGCTCATAAAAGCTTTGATCAAGGTGAATTATCAAGTTTATCCTGATTTGACACCCGTACTCGGTGTTTTTCAAAGATTAATCGCTTCCAAATCTTATGATGTTCATGGCTTTGAATTCTTGGAAACTATATTGCTATTCGTTCCATTAGACGTTTTGAAACCATTCCTAAAACAAATAGCTGTGCTGTTACTTCAGCGTTTACAAAGCTCCAGAACTGACAAATACCTAAAAAAATTAACTGTACTTGTTGGAATGCTATCGATAAAATTAGGAAGCGACTTTGTCATACATTTTATAGATGATGTTCAGGATGGTATATTTTCACAAATATGGTCTAATTTTATCATTACTACTTTGCCAACATTAGGTAATTTATTAGATCGTAAATTAGCCCTACTTGGTATTGTAAACTTCATTACAAACTCTCAATTATTCACCTCGAAATACTCAAATTTAATCCCAATCACATTAGAAAAGCTGGTAGAAACAACAGTATCTCAAAGCATTGCCAATCTAAAGAGCGAATATATTGATCTTGAAAGCATGGAAGAAGCTTCCACATTTGGTTCGACATACAGTAAACTTGGAAGTATCAGTGAGAAGCCATTTGATCCAGTTCCAGAGATAGATTTGACAAATGGAGTAAGAAAATATATCTCAGATAGCCTTAAAAAATATAATGCAGCATCAGGAAATACATTCTTCTCTAATGTAGCTTCTCAGCTTCC
Organism: Henningerozyma blattae CBS 6284; assembly: GCF_000315915.1. Taxonomy (NCBI): domain Eukaryota; kingdom Fungi; phylum Ascomycota; class Saccharomycetes; order Saccharomycetales; family Saccharomycetaceae; genus Henningerozyma; species Henningerozyma blattae. The sequence goes on along the minus strand of NC_020193.1, from coordinate 836,089 downwards.
AAGCGATGTCCAACTAAAATTAAACGAAATTATTTCGGGTAATTGAATTTGTATTTTATACTGAAAAAAAAAAGACAGGAATGAATCTCTCTCTTTTTAATTATCATAATCTAGTTTTTGAGATTCATTTATAGATATACATAGCGTTACAATTAAAGGCAAAGATGAATATTATTTTATGTATATTATATAGTTTCCTAATTGTATAATTTTAGTTTGGTAAGTAAAAACTACTCGAAGACGATATATACAGGGATAATATTGACAAACATTACATAGCTTTACTTGAATATTGATTAACAGACTTCAACGGTTTATTATGGTTCATAGCCAGTCTATATAGTTCAAAAATAGCAACCGGTGTAATTCCTTGTAGACGTCTAGCTTGACCAATTGTTTCTGGTCTGACCCTATTTAAGATAATTTTACACTCAGAAGATAACGATTGGATTGCATTGTAGTCTAAGTTAATTGGTAAAATCATATTTTCATCGACTTGGAATGCTTTAATATATTTATTTTGTTTGTCCATATACCGTGAATATTTCCCTTGAACTTCGATTTTCATACGAATGCTATCTGAAATATCGTTAATATTCAAATTTAGCTCTGGTGTAGCATCAATAATAGTTTGGAGGTTGACATCATTATATGAAAACATATCCCAAGCTGATAATGGCATAGAGGTATCTCCAATATTTTTCGCTAGTCTATTTCTCCAATTTCGTCCACTATCTTTAAAGAGCTGTAATTTGTCATAAATTTCGGTGTACATGCTTTTGATATTGTTATATTTATTCCATCTTCCTGGCCCAATCACGCCAAGATTAAATGCCATTTCTGTTAGTCTAAAATCTGCATTATCCGCTCTAACACTTATTCTAAACTCTGATCTTGAGGTAAACATTCTATAGGGTTCTTCTATACCTTTTGTTATTAAATCATCAATAAGGACACCAACATATGAATTTGAGCGTTGAATATCTAAAGGTGGTCGCTTTAATATCTTTAACCCAGCATTTAACCCAGCAACACATCCTTGGGCACATGCTTCTTCATATCCAGTAGTACCATTTATTTGCCCTGCAAAGTATAGTCCATTAACGAACTTGGTTTCTAAAGTTGTTTTTAGTTGTCTAGGATCTACATAGTCGTATTCTACCCCATAAGCAGGTTGTGTCATATTTACATCTTCTAAGCCTGGAACCATTCTTAGCATTTCAATCTGAACATCTTCTGGCATTGAATTTGATATACCGTTTGGATATATTGTGTCTGTATCCAATCCTTCTGGTTCTAGCCAAATCCTATGGCCCGTTTTGTCAGGAAATCGTAGAATCTTAGCTTCAACTGAAGGGCAATACCGCGGTCCTTTGATGGTTTCTTTGATATGAATTGATTTATGTAAATTCTTTCGCAGGTATTCATGAAGATGAGGAGTAGTCTTTGTCCCATAGCATAGCACTTGCTCTTTAATTGCTACAGATTCATTAATAAGAGACATAGGAATCGGAGGCGAGTCACCGTATTGTTTCTCTAAGCTAGAAAAATCTATAGTTTTACCATCAAGCCTTGCAGGTGTACCTGTTTTTAATCTACCTAATCTGAAGCCTAACTTATCCAATGTCTTGGAAATACCATATGTTGGGGACTCATTAATTCTACCTGCTGGGAAACGTTTAGTCCCAATATGAATTTCTCCACCTAAAAAGGTCCCGGTCGATAATACAACTGCATCAGCTTTAATAATATGATCTCCTTCAAGTATAACACCCACAATTGAAAAAGGTGTATCACTAGATTCGTTTGATTGTAGTATCAGATCCTTGACAGATCCTCTAAATAATTCCAAATTAGGGTAGTCTTTTAGGGCATTCTGCATTTCCCTTAAATAAAGTTTACGGTCAATCTGAGCTCTGGGACCCCACACCGCAGCACCCTTACTTCTATTTAACATTTTGAACTGAATACCCGCAAGATCAGTTACTTTCGCAGCCATACCGTCTAAAGCATCTACTTCTCTCAGCAATGTACCTTTTCCTACACCACCCATTGACGGGTTACAAGAGCATGTTCCAATCTTTTCAAGGTCTGGCGTCACTAATACAGTATTAATACCGCTTCTGGCAGCTCCTGTAGCTGCTTCACATCCTGCATGACCACCCCCAATTACTACAACACCAGAATTTGGTAAGTTGTCTAAAGTAGCACTTAGAGCTGTATCCAAAACAATATTTCTGCTATTACTATATATTATGGGCCATTTTGTCGGAATAGAAGTTTGAGAGATTGTGCATTTCTTGATTATTTTCAACATTAAAAATATCTTGATGAATCTTTTTTGTTTGATTTTATTCTACTAGTGTCTAAATAAGAATTGTTATGGACTTCAAAAATTTAATCTTTATCGGACATCGGTGTTTCCATTTTTTAAGCGCCTATTCGAAGCTTGAATGTTGCAAGTTAGAACACTTTCAAATAATAAGGTATCAATAATAAACAGATATCTCAAATTAGGATTTAGAAAAAAACATAATATTCAACTAAATATTCAGTATTATATTTTAATTTACAAGTTATTTTCTCACACCAAAAACTAGAATATTTCGTTTAATTTAGCTGTTATCTGAATCGGCTCTTGCATGTCACAGGATAAATTGATGGCAGAAAACTAAAAATTAAATAAAAAATGATTAGAAATTTTACCTTATTAGAAACTTCTTTGATTTAGTTTTATTTGTCCAATCAATAAATACATATGAAAAATAGGGGTTGACGAGTTTGACAGGTTGCACATTATTTTGATCATGTGACATATTTTATTTTGAATTTTTTGCAGAGAATTGTCGAAGAAAAGAAACTAAAGCGTAAACAGAAATATTCTCTAGTCATCTCAGCATAGAATTCTTCCATTCAGCAATGTAAAGAAAACTTCAAAATTTATTATTAGGAAAAAAAATTAGTTTCTCTTTTAAAAAATGCCTGTATTATTTTGTAAAAATATCCTTTATAATTTACCTCGTAGCTCTATAAGCAAGATTACATCAAGCAACTTAGTAGTAAAGAGGAATATTTCAAATATGTCATCAGAAGTTCCACAAGAATTTGTTAAAGTCTTTTCCAAGATCGACTCATTGAAACCAACCTTCATTGATCGTTTGGCTCATGCTGTTGAAATTCCAGCAGTCTCTAGTGACGAATCCCTAAGACCAATGGTCTTTAAGAAGGCTGAATTTTTGGTGGATGAATTGACCAAATTAGGATTCACTGATATTCAAAAGAAGGACTTAGGTATTCAACCACCCCCAGTAGAAAATCCAAAATTACAATTACCTCCGGTTGTTTTATCTCGTTATGGTTCTGACCCAAAAAAGAAGACAGTTTTGGTCTACGGTCATTACGACGTTCAACCTGCCAACTTAAGTGATGGTTGGGATAGTGAGCCATTTACTTTAACTGTTGATGAAAAGAAAGGTTTATTAAAGGCTAGAGGTTCTACTGATGATACTGGTCCATTATTAGGTTGGTTAAATGTGGTTCAAGCTTATAAAGAATCTGGTGTAGAATTTCCAGTTAACCTAGTCACATGTTTTGAAGGTATGGAAGAATCTGGATCTTTAGGTTTAGATGCTATGATCGCAAGAGAATCTGATTCCTACTTCAAAGGCGTTGATGCAGTCTGTATCTCCGACAATTATTGGTTAGGCACTAAGAAACCTGTTTTAACCTACGGTTTAAGAGGTTGCAACTATTATCAGGTAACAATTAATGGTCCAAAGGCCGACTTACATTCTGGTGTTTTTGGTGGTGTGATTGCTGAACCAATGGTTGATTTGATGCAAATTTTAAGCACTTTAGTTGATTCAAAAGGTAAGATCTTAATTAAAGGTATTGATGAAATGGTTGCCCCTGTTACTGATAAAGAAAAAGGTTTATATGAAAAAATTGACTTTAGTGTCGATGAATTAAATGCTGCTGCTGGTTCTAAAACATCTCTATATCAAAAGAAAGAAGATATTTTGATGCACAGATGGAGATATCCATCTTTATCTATTCATGGTGTTGAAGGTGCATTCTACTCTCAAGGTGCCAAGACTGTCATTCCAGCTAAAGTCTCTGGTAAATTTTCCATTAGAACTGTCCCAGATATGGACTCTGAAAAGTTAACTAAGTTAGTTGTTGGCCATTGTAACGCTGCATTCGAAAAATTAGATTCTCCAAATACCTGTCACGCTGAATTAATTCATGATGGTAACTACTGGGTTTCTAATCCCTTTAATGCTCAATTTACCGCAGCTGCTAAAGCTACCAAGGTAGTCTACGGTGTTGAACCAGATATGACTAGAGAAGGTGGTTCTATTCCAATCACTTTAACTTTTGAAGAACAATTAAAGACTAGTGTGATGCTATTACCAATGGGTAGAGGTGATGATGGTGCTCATTCTATTAACGAAAAATTAGATATTAGCAACTACATGAATGGTATGAAGATTATGGCTGCTTATTTGAAATATTACGCTGACTCTCCAGAAAACTAAATTTTATAATCAATTAAAAAAATTTTCTTTTCATATTTTATATAACTTAGACCTTTAATATACCTCGTTTTGTAGTTCATAACAACTTTTAAAATGTATCTAACGATTTTTAGATATGATTCGAATTTACAAGCTTTTTTGATAGTCCTCAAAAAAAATGAATTGCAATCGCGAGCGTTAAAAATGGAGTATTTTATATAGGATTTCAATTATGCATAAATTATAAAAAATCATTATTAGAGATTAACCCTTTGATTAATAATTTATCACCTAATGGATCAGGTAGAAAAATTCTAATTGTTATTAACAAAAATAGTATAACTAAAAAGGATATTCTAGAAAAAATTCTTCAAAATGTAACTTCAATGCAATGCATGCCAGACATTGAAAATTTAAATATAATAAAAGATTTAGAATGGAATACAAAATATTATCGGGCTAAGTTTGACCTTTATATTGATGAGATTACCGATTTTGATGAATGGATTGCAGAATTCCAAAATGAAGAGTATGAAATGCTTCGATTAATCTTAGCCGGTGTCATTTACATTGATAGTGATTATATCCAACACTCTCAACTAGAGAAATTCAATAGAACTATTTGTCAAAAAAACTCCTTTCTCGTGTGGTATATTCATAATAAAAAGCTAGGTAATACATTACTACAGAAGGAATTGGATGGCATTAATGAAGAACTTATAAGTGGTACATCTGTGTGTGAGTTAATTAGACATAGCGAAGAGAAAGACTTGAGAAATGAATATGGTGATATGGTAGGGTTGGGTAGATTACATGAGATAATTGATACATATCCTTGGAGAAACGCTTATCTTAAAAATAAATCATCAAGAAATTCGAAAGTTGGAACAGCCAACGATGAGGCTGAATTACATTCTAAGAAGGATACTTCTGCAGATGAATTTCAAAATATACTTGCACAGCTCATGCAAGCAAAAAACCATTTTAGCATCTTAACTGATCAAGATGAAAATACGGCAGATTTATTTGCTCAAGAAACTGCTGATAAATTGGCTGCCCTTCTATTAGATGAAGGTGAAAAATAATACTAACATAAGTGATAAAGTAGTATGCGTGGACTATTTTTTGATAGAGATATGATATATTAGAACAGTATTAGTATATACAAATATAGAAATTTGTTAAGAGAAGATTCTAATATATCCATATTATATTAAATAGTTTTTATAAAATGTTATTGAAATTGGCAAGAAGGTTATTAGGACAGCTTTATTAACAATATCTAATAATGGGGTAGTATGAAAATTATAATTTTGTACATTTAATAATAATAAGTAAAACTCGCTTAAGTATAATAATGGAAGCATACAGTACGCATTGAATTTCCACATTCCTGTTTTCCTTTTTGTACCAGGCTCAGTCTTAAAAAGACGGGTCCAATGAGAATAAATTTGAGATATTGATAGTCCAATAATAAAACTAGAATAACTTGCATTTTTTAATATTAAAGAGTGTTCATAATCGTCATAAAAATGAAGACATACAACAATATAGATTAAATTTGCATTCTTAACAAAGGATTTAGAAATTATACCATTGATGAGTCCATGAAACCACAAACGCCAAAATAAATCAACAGTACCAGAACCAACTAGTAAATAACATAAAAACTCATGTATCCCACCCGGCAAAAACTTGGATCCAACTAATGGTAGCAAAATTAGCCAGCGAACTAATAGTGCAAGATATAGGAAAATAGTCATAATATGGGAATATTGGTATAAACGAGATATCAATCTCTTTGGGAAAAGTGCCATTTTAAATACAGCTGAATTTATAGTAAGATCCTTGAATGGGATCAAGTTAGACTCGAATAATCACTGCATTCTCTCTCAGCATAACTTTTATAATTCTTTTCAAGTATGATACATTTTTGGTTCTCTACCAAGGCGCGTTAATCTTCCGGGCCTCTTTCCAGAACCATGCCAGCAATATTAACGAAATTCGATTTATGATATTTTATTAACTACTCAAAGAAAAAAATACATTAAAGTTTTGAATTGGTCGTATTATTAACAATGCTGAAAATTTAGAGAACAATTCATTGGGGTGAGTTATAAATAATGATATCAGTCAATCATGTTGGGATTAGAACGGGGTTAACGCTCCTTTTTATCATATCATTAGTATTTGCTTTTACTACTGAAGAAATTGAAATATTCAGGCTACAGAAAGAAGTAGCAAAAAAATATGGGAAGGATATGGACTTTTATAAGTTTTTGAAACTATCTAAGATGAAAGATTCTACCTCTAAGGAAATTTCCAAAAACTTGCGTAAGTTATCCAAAAAGTATCATCCAGATAAGAACAAGAAATATAGAAAACTTTATGAACGTCTAAATTTAGCCACACAAATTCTGGCAGATGATACTCGTAGAAAGACATATGACTATTATTTGAAGAATGGGTTTCCAGATTACGATTTTTCTAAAGGTGGGTTTTTCTTTCGTAGAGTCCAGCCAAAGACATACGTTTTGTTTATGTTTATATATTTAGCTGCAAGTGTAATCCATTATGGTATTATGGTTATTCAAGCGAAGGGTAATACAAGAAGAATTAATGAATTTATTGAAAGTTGTAAGGAACAAGATGATACAAGTGGGTTAGGTGAAAAATATTTGTTATACAAAACTTCTGCAGATGATCCTGGCAAGCAGGTACAAATTCGTTTTGGTGATGTCTTTATTATCGAAGCTGATGGCTCTCGCGCCTTAGTTACCCCAGATAGTATCCCAGCTCCTCAAGTTAAAGATTGTATGTTTTTTACCTTCCCATACTGGATGTGGTATATTACTATTGGTAGATTTTTTGATACTGCAAAATATGGCAAGAAATTGGGTAAGGCTTCGAAATCAGATGAAGCAAAAGTTAAATCAAATAAGAAAGGTAAGAAGAAAACTACATAAACTCTAGTATATGTATTACTTAAATTTTTCATCATTATCTTTAATGTATTTTAAAAAACGTTAAATTAATTGTTAAGAATATATAAAAAGAATTTATGTCTTATTTAATTATCAGGTTGATTATGCTCTGTAGAATGTATAACTAATAGTGTCATTTAAGGTGTTGGACAGATATTTATGATAATATTTGATTTTTGATTTTTCAATTCTTCACAGTTTTATTAAACAGAAGGGAAAGTATTATTATTCTGGTGGAGGACCCAAAATGATAACCCCGTTTTGTTCATTTCTTAAACTGATTTCATCTTCTGATGCATGAACAAGCATATTTCTTAGTCTGTTATGTAAATCTGAAGTTGTAGAAAGACCTAATTGTTCCTCTATATCCTCCACACTTATCGAATTACTATTTTTATAAGAACTATGCCTCGAAATTACTAATTCTTCTGTAGCTCTAGACGAGGGTATTAATTGGAAATTCGATTGCGAGTCAGCTTGTCCATCACATTCTAAAGGTTCTTGGTTATCACTGTTTATATTGTCATTCATATCGATTTCCTTTAATTGCAAAGATTGAGTTGGTGAAGATGGCAATTGAGGAATAATATTTCCATTTCCATCTTCAACATAAGTTCCACCCCCCAGAATACAAGAATACATCTTTCTTGTTTCATTTAAAACTTCATTGCAATAGTATAACCATTCTTTATCATTTAATACATCAAATATGTCATTAGAAAGTGTCTTTGTATCAATATTTTTAGAGAATTTAACAACTTCTTCAGCAATTAAAATTAAATGCCCCATATATCCAAGATTTATCGATTCTTTTTCAAAAAAATCGTAAGAATCTTGATAACCTTTAAGGATAATATTCTTAGTTATACTTAAATCAATGGGTATATTGGAATTAATATATTTATTAATTGACAAAATATGTTCATTATTATTAATATAACTATCCTCATTTCTATAATCTGATATAGTATGGATAAAAGATCTTGAGTTTTGTAGCGAAAATAATTGATATATTAAAAAGCAATTGTAAGTAGAGTCCAGCTTCCCATTAAAAATTTGTTGGATAATATCGAACACGACATTATGCCATAAATTATTCCATGGATATTCTAAGAAAAGTAATACGATTTTCGGTAAAAATTGGGAGTCAAATAGTTTTATCTTAAACATATCACCAATAGTTGGATTTTTTCTTAAAATAGTGTTTCTCTCATCAGTTAAATAACTATTGTTAGAATTATTATTGAAAGCATTAGATTCTTTGATTTCATATTCATCTTCTTCTAGTATACTTTTATTTGAGTAAGCATGATTGCTAGTTGTAAATCTGAAATTAGGATCAGAATCTAACTCATCATCGGAATTAGAAGCCGCCTCATCATCCATGGAGTTGAGTTTTGGGGTACGGCTTGTTTTAAAATTAATTATAAGTTCGGAATCTTCATTCTTATTGGAATCTATTTCAATATTATTAGGATTCAAAATATTATTTGTACTACCATTACTATTTAAATTTGAATCATATTTTTGTTTTTTAAAGTGTTTAATTGTAGATGAAGATGAATTTGATGAAAAATCAATTGTTGCATCTGCAGTGATAGTATTATTTGTATTAACATTCGTCAATAAGTCATTACTTATAGCATCATTTAGGAAAAATTTAAAATTTTTACGAATAGAATTTTTTTTGGCTGCAAACTTATGATAGTTTTTATAGTTCATTAATTTCATATTAGAACAATGTAACAATTCAGCGATTAATTCAATAATTTTAAATCTTTGAACATTCAATGGTTTGTATTGATTACCTAATTGATTTGTATTTGGTGTTTTCTCATTTAAATTTAACTCTAATTCAAATAGTAAATGGAAGAAATTATTTAAATTTAATGAAAATTCTTTTAACATGAAACCTAAATAAATTGGATCATTATTATTTGGTGGATTTAATTTTAAATTTAAATTTTTTTCAGATAAATAATTGAAATTATCATAATCTGAGTTGTTTTTTCTAATCAACTCAATAACGATTGATACTATTACTATTAAATGATAATTTTTTTTAGTTAAGATTAAATTAATTAATTTCTTAATTACTTTTGCTGAAACTAAATTTCTAATTAAATTATTCGGACCAATTAGCATATTATCCGGATCCATTTCTGAATTATTAACCATTGCCGAGTTGGATAATTGATTTGAATTTGGATTCATTGATGAAGAGGTAACTGAGTTATTATCCAGTAATAATAGGGTATTTGATGAAATTGTTATTAAATTCTTTAAGAAATCACCTATTGATATAATAATGTCGAAATCTTTAATTGAATCTAAATTATTCAATTTTATAATCAAGTTTTCAATTAAGTTTTGATTTAATAATAAATTTATCATTCCTGATTCATTATTAAATTTATCAGTAGAAATTAATTTTAAAAAAAAATCTATTATATTTTCATAATTAATATTTTCGATTAGATTCTTAGTAAAATTTGTGGAATTTAATCGGATAAAATTCAAATATTTAATGGAATTTTTATAAAATAAAATCTCATTGATCTTTAAGAAAAAATTTGATAAAATTTGATAATTTTTTGAATTAATTTTATAAATAATGGACCATAATTTATTTAAATAATTAAAATTATTCAAAATGGAATTTAATACAATCGAAACATCTTGTGATAAAATATTTGTTATAATATTGGCCATTTTAATATTCAAAATATTATTATCTGGAGGAATATTCGTCTTAGGATCTGTATTGTTGCTTGTATTAGTATTAGCATCATCAGCATTATTATTTGAAACTAGTGTTGTTGTATTAGTGGTGGCTGAAGAATGGTTATCAATTAAAAAAGGTGATGATGAGTTTGATGATGAGGAAGAAGAAGAAGAAATAATAGAGGAAGAGGATGACGATAATGCAGTTGATATGGATGCTAAAGCAGGTGGTATATTATTTGAATGTATTGTTGTTGTAGTAGTTGTTGTCTTTGAGAAAGTTGGAGTAAAACTTGGCTCTAGCTTTAAAGAAGTCGAAGTGGACCTATCGTTATTATGTTGTAATTTATTATATTTAGTTGTTGGTGAAGCGTTTTCTAACGGATCATCCAATGGGTCTATAACATTTTGAGTTTTAACAGTATTATCATCTAAAAACGTGGTGGGATTTCTAAATTTATTCTTATTCTCTTTAGTGTAGTCATCTTTATTATTATTCATAAGATAATCTTGTTGTTGTAAATCTATTTCAATATCATTATGTAAAGAAGACCTGGAGCCCAAATCATTATTTGCATTGAAATAATCATGAATGATGAGGTTATTTGTTGAATGTTGGACTGAAGATTGATTATTATTAACGTCTATTTGATTAATATTTGACAGAGCTAATAATAGTCTATCAATGATATAATTTAAATTTGAAATTGAAACAAATTCATTTTGAGATGAAAGAGGATTATTAGTGGTACTTGTCTTCTGGAAAAAATAGCCAAAGCAAATGAAATCTATGAGATTGTTATTATTCATAAGTAACTCTTCTATTAAATCAGGTTCCATCAGGATTGAATCTATGAAAGAACTATCCAGATCCTTTATCGAATAAGTAAAATTTCCCGACGCCGTATTGGTGGTGGTAGGATTATTACCATTTATAGGTCTGCCATTTGAAAATGTATCTGCTGTTGTAGTGGTTGTAGGCGCAACTGTATTTGTACTAGTAGTTGGTTCAGCTGGTCTTGGTGGCAAAGGTATTTGATTTATTGGAGATGAGGTGTTAAAATCTGAAGAAATGGAAGATAATGATGCCAATGATATCGAATTTGTACTTGTGCTGTTACTATTTCTAATTATTGGTAATAAATTATTTTTCTTCAAATAATTCAATATCAGGAAATATTGATCCAAAGTTTTATTAATATTTGAATTGTTTGTATTTGTAGAAAAGGGCCAGAACGACATTATAACGATGGATATAGTGATTTAGAAATGTACAAGAGAAGTGATATTAATGAAGAGTGAATGAGGGTTTTCTCGTGATGAATAAAGATATAGAAAAAAAGGATAACAAATAGATATTAAATGGTGAGCGTGGGGATAAACTAGAACAAACGGTAAAACTTGAAGCTTGGAACTTGGAACGTGAAATTTGGAACTTGAACTTGAAATAAAAATAAAATAAGAAAAGCACACAAGCAGGCAGTGTAAGATGAAATGAAACAACAATAAAAGAATGGAAGAAAAATCTCGAGAAATCACAAAATGGGGGGAGGGAAATAAATTAATCCGTGATAGGAAAAACTATAGACGTAGAGTATCTTAATAGAAGTTTTCTTACCGAATTGAATTGAATAGCTGTATAAAGTGCAAAGATGAGAAAAAAAATGTTGATCGGTAGTATAAAGTCAAATTAAACAGAAATCCTAAAAGTTTAATGTAGCATTCAAAAATAGTTTGATTTCTAAAGATGATGTTCTGTTTTTTTGCTTTTTTTTTTTGCTGTGATGATTAACTATATAGAACAAAAAATTGAATAAAATAAATTTTATTTTTTTATTCTAAATTAATTCCTTAATAATGAACCCTATGATAATGCTTTTTGCAATAATCTTAATTCAACTCTAAATGGTAAATCCCTATCGATGCCAAAAGGAAAGTCTATCTCTAGGCCTTGTTCTTAGCAAGTCCTCAAAGTATAATAATATTATTCATAGTTAGTATTCCAATCTCATCCATAGAATATCAGAATTCCCGTTTGGCGGCATTTGCCGGGCCAGACTGCCCTGATCCATATTTTTTTCTTTCCACATTATAGCCACGGCTGTAAGAAATAGGGAGAATCACGTGAAAAGATTCAGGGCTCACAACCAGACATAGCACGTGATTTTTATCACATGATTCTCAAAATGTCAAAATCACATGCACTCGGCCGAGTAAGCCGGACACCCTGTCCATCGGAACTACCATAACCCCTTTTCTTCCGGACAGTCCCGTGGAATTCAAGGTGGCAAACCCGCGGGTGTCATGATTTTCCTCCTTTGGACTAGCGTGTGTACCCGCGTAGCTGCCTTTTTCCAAGGGCGTCCCCACTACCAAAAAACACAGTTTTCCACAAAGGACATAAACACTTTCTCCTCCAAGACACTTTTCTCCGAACCTTTCTGTGTCATTTCTCGATTGGGCAACCTATTCTCTTTTTGATCCTTTAATTTTTTTTTTTGTCAATTGAAATTTCAATCTGGTCTATATTATAAAAATGTTTCAATCCCTCTAAATAAATAAATATTTACTGGACACATTTTCTCTGTCTTTCATAATATTTATATATATACGTATATCTATATATATATATATATATGTTTTATATTAGAAACATTTGTACCATTAAAAAGCGTATTACTATATTTACTTCAGTTATTTTTTTTGTTTAATCCTTTTTTCCTCGAGTAATTTATTATTTGTATTCCCTTTTGTTACATTTGTAATTACAATAATAATAATAATAATAATAATATAATACGTTTCATTATCGATACTTCTCGTAACATAGATTGAATCTCGAAAAGTGAAGATTGAAACATAACAAGTGAAACTCAAAGCACAATCTATAATGGCCTGTATTAAGAAATTGCTCATTTCATTGATCGCCGTAATTGTATCATTACATTACTATTGTAAGACTTATTATTGTTCCGATAATTTCTTACAAGTTTGTCAATACACTTCTCCATACAATTGGAATGAACATTTGCAAAAAAACAATCAATTCTATTCCACAAACGTCTCTCCTTTGTTAGTTAAAACTGGTGAGAATTATAATAAATTTGCCAAGCCTCATGTTGACAAATTCTCCTTAATATTTGAAGAAAAAGTTTTAGCCCCTGTTTCTGTCAAGGTTGTTGAATTACAACAAAAACCTTGTGTGGAAAAGGCCATTGTGAAATTAAATAGCTATTATAACATTTATTTGAAGCCACATGTGGAAAAGATCTCTGAAAATGAACAAGTTAATCCAATTGTTTTGAAAGCACAAACTCTTTGGACAAACTCAGAACCTTTAAGATCTTCAGCTTGTTTGAAATTGACTCTATTAAAGGATATTTTAGTCGAAAAATTTTATATCTATCAAAACATTATTCAATCTAAATTAAATCCACCAAAATTAGATGATAAAAAGCAACAAGCCAAGAAAATTGAAACTCCAATTTCTAATGTTGTTTCTTCTGAAAAACCTCCTGCTCAATCAATGGCTCCTCCAAAGCATAGATCTGCCACTGAGGCTCCAACCACCACCACTTTTACTTCTACAATCTTGACAACAATGACTACACATATCGAATCAACAATTGCTTCTGATGTGGAAGAACAAAAGGAAGAGCAAGCTGAAATTGTTCAAGAACAAGAAGAAACTGTCCCAGAAGAATTATCCATTGAAGATCAATTAAAAGTTTGGGCAAAGACTTTGGATTCTAAATACAAATCCATCATTTCTTTCTACAAGACCGATTTAACTCAATCCATTAATGAGGATATCGAAAATTCTAAACCAACTTTCACTGAAATTTTCGAAAATATGTTACAAGCCACTGAAACTAAAATTAAAGCTTTGGCCACCTCTTTAAAGAATTTCGAAGAATCCACTCAAGATGAAACCATTGAATCCGATATTACAAGACAATCTGTACGTGACTCTATTGAAGATATTAATGAAACTATCAAATCCAACATCAATATCTTACATGCTAAGATGAATGATTTCAAATTGGATATTGATAAAAAGATCGATGAAGTTAGATTCGAACATGTTAAATCTTTCAAAGAATGGGCCAAAAATATCTTTAGTGAATGGTCCAGTAACTTATCAATTAAAGATTTGGAAAGTTCAACTGATGAAACCGATGTTAAAAATTGGAAAAGATTTTTAACTTTGAAGAAAAGAATTAACAAATCCATCAAGAACTTTAAGAATCTAAAGGATTCTGAACAATATGAAGAACCTCAAGAAATCGGAGAATTCTTGGGTCATATCGAATCAAGTATTAATACTTTTGAAAAACAAGCTGGTGAACATTTATACATCTTAAGATCAAGAGCAAATATCGTTTTCCAAGCCCTTGAAGCTAAGGAAGCCAAAGAAGTAGAAGAAGAAACAGTTGCTTCCAAAGATGCTGCTAAGGCTCAAGATGAAACTGAAGAACCAGTAAAGGAAGAAGTTCAAGAAGAAGTTCAAGAAGAAGTTCAAGAAGAAGTTCAAGAAGAAGTTCAAGAAGAAGTTCAAGAAGAAGTTCAAGAAGAAGTTCAAGAGGAAGTTCAAGAGGAAGTTGAAAACCTCCAAGAAGAAGCTCAAGAAGCTCAAGAAAATATCATTCAAGAAGAACCAGAACAAGTCAATGTTCAAGCTTGATTGACTGTATTGTAAGAAACATGGTGTATACTACCAATACCGGAGTAATGTCAAATGCATGCTACAAAAAAATCACTTCTATTAATGCTTTTTTGTTCTTTTTCCATTTTTATCACCTTTTTTCTCTATGTACCGCTACTCTATCACCAACCTATTTAAAATAATACTATTTAATATTATACTTTAATATCTTTTAAATTTTACTATAATTAACATTAACAACCTACGATCTATCTATTCACAGAAATTCTATTAACATCATCCTATTTTAATACTTGAATCTTCGTTTGATGCTTTTTTTGCATATATGCTATTGTCTATTAGTTTATTGTCTTAGCCCATATGAAAAGTATTAATAGTAACTACTTGAAAGCTATTTTCGGTACATATCCTCTATTCAAAATATTCCCTAATTGGGGTTCTTGGTTGAGTAAAATTTTCATCCCAGAATGTGTCTTAAACCAAGGTTCGATTTTCTTTGCTGTTTCCTGTTAAGGGAAAGTATTAGAATCCTCTTGTTTCTATTGGTCCAATTTCCACTTTTGTAATCAATTAACCGGTTCGGTCAAATATCTCTAGAGGTCGTGGGGTACGAATTCCAAGATATTGTGAGAATATTGGGTGTCACATAAGAGGAGTTTCGCAAATTAAGTTGTATCAGCCTTTGTAATTATGAAAAAAACAGATTTGATTTTTTTTGCTATATATTCATGGTCTTTATATATACAACAGTAGATATGCTAGTTTAGGATAAAAGATAGTATAACGTGAATATACGTTGCTAATAAAAACCCCAATTAGAAAATTCGTTGTCGTTAATTAAAGTACATCATGTAGCTTCTACAGGATATACTAAGCATGAGAGGCACATAACTCTTGTGAGGCTAATTAGGCGAAAAATTTTCACTTACTAAGTAATATTTAACGCTCAACAGGACTTTTTATATTTTATACGTAAATGATATATTTTTTGAAAAAAACATAAATTTAAACAAAATCTCTAAATTGAGATTTTTGATTCTAATTCAGTGTAATATTTAAAAAGGATTAAGTTAAAAGAAGATACTTTTTATCAGTATATTCTATGTAGATATTGTTCAGATTAGTCTATATTTTATGAGGGATTATATATAATGGATCCATAGATTTCACAGTACGATCAATGATGATTGAGAGAAGCAGTAGCTAATGGTAATATAACAAAGTACAATACAGACTACTGATGAAGTGGCAATACGGAGATATGATAATAATCAGCCTAACATTACTTTACAAAACAAAATTTAAACACAAAAAGATCATTTAAATATTCCTCAAAAAATGAGTAGGACATGCATACCCATCAGTGTTTTTATTTAGATAAGTTTGATGGTAATCTTCTGCAGTATAAAAGTTCTTAATTAATGATACTTCAGTTACAATCTTATTATTCCATTTTGGTTGCCATGATTTTTTTAGATTGTTTAATTCAACCAAATCTTCAGCAGAGTGAGCGTACAAGCCACTACGATATTGAGTACCTAAATCTGGGCCTTGAGAATTTAAAGTGGTAGGATCATGTATTCTGAAGAAAAAATCAATCAATTCTTTTAATGTAACTTTTTTAGGATTGTACGATATTTGTAGAACTTCTGCGAAATCAGTGTCCCCTTTTTTCACCCTTTGGTAAGAAATAGAATCTGTAGAGTCTTTTAGAGTTTCTTTCCCATTGGCATAGCCAACTTTACAATCTTCAATCTTCGCACTAAAATGCTTTCTATACATATGCTCAGTGCCCCAGAAACAACCGGCGGCAACAGTAACTAACTTATCAGTAACTGGGTTATACTTTATTTCTTTTGAGATGACGGAGCTCATTTACTATTACTATTATTAGTGGGTTGGCAATCTAAAAATCTATTCTTTCTGACTGTAGTAATATTTTATTTGTAGATGAAGATATATTTCCGATAATAAGATTCATCAAGTTGATGCCTTTCATTTTTTATAGTAACTAGTTTATCAATAGAGGAACAAGTGCCAAAAATGTCACACTTACACAATAATTTACGCCTCACGTGAAATTGCAAAAATACTACCACCGTGAAAATGAAAAAATATGCTAGCGCCATGGTAAATAACAAAAAAAAAATTTATATGAAAAATGAAATAGTAAAAGTTATCCTTCAGTAACTCTCAACTTACCACTAATAATGCCATTCACAAAGTTACTTTTCCTTTTAAAATTCAACATTTACGTAAGAGTAAGAGAGTCATCATCATCAAGAGTAATGTCGGAGAGCGTACCGCAGTTTTGAAAATCGTCATATACCTCTTGTGCTTCTTGTGCTAAACGATCCAAAATAGACTCACCTCTTGTTAGTTTAGGTACTGGATTCTGGTATAATATTTTTTCTTCAGGAAATGATGATTTCTTAGAAGTTGAAATAGGTTTCTTTTTTGAATTTTCATCCAAATGTAAGGGATCATTTTTATTGATGGAATATTGATCATCTGTTTCTGATATCATGGAGGATAAGGTACTATGCTGTTTTTGCA
Source organism: Henningerozyma blattae CBS 6284 (assembly GCF_000315915.1). Classification (NCBI taxonomy): domain Eukaryota; kingdom Fungi; phylum Ascomycota; class Saccharomycetes; order Saccharomycetales; family Saccharomycetaceae; genus Henningerozyma; species Henningerozyma blattae. The sequence goes on along the minus strand of NC_020193.1, from coordinate 818,642 downwards.
ATTCGTGTGAATGGGATGTCTTTGGTATAGAAATATTAGTCTCAAGTTTGGAGGGTGATGTGAGTGGGGGAATTAAAAGCGATTTTTTTGGCGATTGAGATGAGTTTATCGATTTATAATTATACGATTGTGGAAACTTATCACTTGATATGGTATTCGGTGATTGATCCAGCAGTGATGAATTTCTTACCAGTCTTTGCCTTTTTAATGGCGATTCATCCTGTACATCTAGTTCCTGAGTGGAACAGCCCAAATCTTGATTAGATTTGGTGGGCGATATATCAGAAATATCATTATCAATTTTATAATCCTCCAATATCACTAAAGAATCGTCTTTAGCTTCAACTTTTGTGGATAGATGCTGACTACCATGCTCTGAATCAGATGAGTAAATGTCAATAAATAATTGTCTTTTAACAGGCTTGCTTGGAACAAATGAATCCTTGTTTAATTGTAATTTATTTGTGCTAGTGTGTAGGGTTTTAGTTGGAGATGAAGACTTACTAGGAGAAGAATGTTTACTTAGAAACCCATCCAGTGTGTTCTTTTGAGAATACTTTTTCTTTCTAGGTGAGCGAGTTTTTTTTTGTGAGTCCTGCAGTGTTTTCTCATTCATTCGTTTGTTGTAGTCTAATACTAATGTATGATTTTTGGGAATGAGGTCTTTCAAAATCCAAACACCAAATTTATATTCTTTAATATCCATTTGCCGCCTAGTAGGACTTCGTGATCTAATCGGAAGCTTTTTAGATGATCCCGAAGGCGATTTACCTGGCGTTTTTAATATTGATGGTCTGATAGGAGATTTTGATGGAGATTTTGATGGAGATGATGATCTAGATATGTCCATAGTTTCATCATACTCAATACCTTCAAGAAATGAATTATATCTCACTTTATAAAATACAAGAGTCTCGGGTGAATTTCCAATCGATGTTGTCTTCTCCTCTGTAATTTTCATAATCTTTTTATCAATTGAATTATTTAGCCAGATATATCGTAGCAAAAATGATTCATGCATTGTAGAATGAAACCAGCGATCAAAGTTTGTAACACCATAAATTTGGCCTTTTCTTAAATATTTGTGAAGAGATGAAAATTGTATCTTCTCTAAATCGTCTATTTTACACTCAGTGCAATCATCAAAGTCCAAATTTCTCATCCAATCTTCAACAGAATATAATAAATAAGGATGAAAATAAAACATTACTACATATTCAATCGGCCATCCTTCAAATGCATCTTCGCCTAATAAAGTCTTATAATTTCTACCGAAGAGCTGAACAGAGTGATTCTTACAATATTCAAAAACCTCCTTTTTAAAAGAATCATACTTTTCTATCCTTCTTTTCTTTTCTTGATCTATATTTTCGAATATCTTTCTGAATTTTAAAGAAAAATCAGGAGCCGTTGAGTAACTTAGTTTTGCAGCCTTTACTTTGCCTAAGCCTTTTACACCATCATTATAATCAGCTCCTAAAAGAACGCTAAAAAATAACAAAGACCATCTATCAATTCTATGAATGCTTTGTTTTTGAACTTCGTCCATGTTAATAACAGTAACAAAATATTCTTTGTTATCACGATGCTTTTCAGGACTACTCCCAGAACCTGCAGTAGCACCTTTGTCATCCCAGAATTTTGAAAAATTTCTCAACATGTTTTTGCAACCAAACATTAAAGTGTCAGAATCATTAGCCAAAACGTAATGTACATATCTATTAATATTTAACCAAGCACATTGTGCTTCCCCTTCACCACATGCTTGAAGATAAGGAATATTTAAATGATCTAATAATTTTTTCACAGATTTTAAAAATGAAGGTTCATGAAATGAATCATTTAACGCTAGACATTGATTTTTGGTTTGATGACTTTTCAAATGGTCATTATATAACTCAAGATAATCGTTATCCTTTTCATTAGCTAAAATATTATAATCTTTTTCAGATTTATATTTATTCTTAAACCAGGGTTTCAGGTTACCATCAAATACAAAAACCATTTCAATATTCAGAGATAATAATTCCTTGAGCCGGTAAACAAAATTTGTCATTGCCTTACTGTTCGAAATATAACTGACATTTTCATTATTATTATTATTATTATTATTAGCATTTTTAGGGGGGATTTTTACAATAAATCCACATTCGAAGAGCCATGTATAACCGTCAATAGCAATTCTAGGAAATTGATTATTTTTCTTATAGAATTCAGAAACAAATACTTTTAATGGAATACGTGAATCTTGAATAAAAGGCTTTAGTATTTCCCAAATAGGTGGTACACCCATTATTTAATGTATATCCTATACTTTTTCATCGTTAATTTTTTATTACTCTCTATAGTTACGATTTAAACATTCTGATATTGAGATTAATTTTAAACAATGTTTACGTCATTCGGAGTGTTTAATCTCCAAAATAAAAGCTTTAGCGCTGTTAATCGCAAAAAAACAAAAACATATCAACTTTAAAAAAAAACAGTTAGAATATAAAGATTATAAAAGCTAGAAATAAGTTTTGCAAATAAAAAGTTATAAAATTCAATTATGCTCTATTAAATTGGAACAGACCAATGAAAAAGTAGAGTAAAATGATACAAAAAAGAAAAAAAACTAGAAGGTATGGGGTATTTCTGACTTAGAATTATAATTAAATCTCGTATTTGAGCCATTCTAAACCAGTTGAAATTTCATTGTCATTGGTATTGTTTATATTATTGTTATTGTTACCAATATTATTTGAATTGGAAGGATTGCCAAAATTAGGGGTATCATTCGATGCTGAATTAAAAATATTATTACTAGATGAAAATGCCACTGGACTATTGACAAAATCAGTGACAAATGAATTATTATTTGTATTAGAATTCTCTACCTGTGAATTAATATTACTAGTAACGCTATTGTTGTTATTCATTATTCCTTTTGTTAAAAAACTGTTTGTATTAGTAAAAGAACTAGTCCGGAATACGTTATTTCTCTTTGGTAGAGAATTTTCTTGTTGTAATTGCATAGTAAATGAATTTTGTCTAGTTATACTATTCGGTCCTGGTTCCCGTGAGCCAACATATCCTCTCTGCTGTTGAATAATACCAGTATAACTGTGTCGTGGAGAGCCAGCAAAAGATGCAGCAGACTTCTTTATATTTACAGATGGGTTATTTAAATTCAACAATAATAAATCAGGATTAGATTGAAGCAAGTTTTCATCCAAACTTTGTTGACTTTGTGATAAAGTTGCATTACTTTTTGCATCAAAGTTGGTAGTATTCGAAGATATTTTATTATTATTACTATTATTACCATTATTATTATTATCAATATTATTATTATTATTATTATTATTATTATTATTATGATTATTATTATTATTATTATTATTAGTATTATTATTATTATTATTATTTGATTTTTGTAATTGTTGTGATAATAGAGAGGTTCTTGAATTGTTCTCAGACCCAATATTTGGCGTCATTGTTGACGCAGACACTTGAGATTCAGATTGTGAAGAAATATCAAACGCTTGATGTTCATTGATACCATTTAACATATCGAGATCTGTCTTTGAAGAATATATATTTTGTTTCCAATCACCGGATGTAGTAGTTGTAGATGAAACAGAATCATTTTCATGAATTTTTGCCCATTGACTATTTTGAAAAGAGTTAGAACCATTCGAAGAAGAAGAAGAATTTCTCGAAACTCTTTGACGTGGAATTGATATACCTTGATCTGCTGAAGCAGATGTCGATAACATGCTTTTATTTTGATAACTGCCGTTATTTATCATCATATTATTAGTATTGTTGTAGGGTATAGATGTAGATATATTATTACTTGTTGTAGTATTTATGACTGAAGTACTTCTTGATTTTGGTAAGTTTAATACAAATGGTGCTTGAGATGAATTTGCAGAAGGTTTTGGTAAGATTGGAATCATTCCTCTCACTGAATTTGAAGAAGAGTTACTATTTTTTCTTGATTTTTTAATTGTAGTTGTCGAAATCTTCTTATTTGGTAAACTTGTAGAATTATTTAACGATTGAGTTAAGTTAGAAGAATTATGAGGGGTAAAAGTGGTTGATACACTTTGAGTAGAAACTGTAGGTTGTAATGCTAATTGCGAAGAAGGTTTTGGCATTAAATCTACAAAATGATTTGAATTACTTTTAGAAGCGGACGAAGGAGAGGTTGAAGATGGTATCATAGTTGACATTTGTGATGATGATGTTGAAGAGGAATTTGCAGATTTAACGACTTTATTCGAATCATCTTCAATAGGTGTAGAAAGTGTTGATGTAGAAGAATTACCTGTTGGTGTAATTGAATTTTGATTATTTGGATCTTCATTATTTGTATTTTCATTAATTGTATAATCTGATTTTGGTATTGATATTGAATTTTTCTTTGATCTCTTTTTAGCATTTCTTCTTTTTATAACATCAGTTTTCATTGATAAAGGTCTTGAGATACCATGCAATTTTTGGAAAAGACCACAAGCATTACAAAGGGTATTACCATCATTATCTCTTCTCCAAAGTGGAGTCTTTGTAGTTTTGCAATTACCACAAACAATTTGTTGCTTTCTATTTAAATCTATCGAAGTTGTTAAACTTGCCTTTTTAAAGCCACCACTTAATGAACTAGAAGATATTTGTTTAATGATTGTATTTTTCCTAATGGAATTTGGTGTTGATATGGAATTATTATAGCTATTACTAAAACTACTACTATAATTGTTGAAATTTCCATAACTATTATTATTATTGGAATTGCTATTATTAGAATTACTATTGTTAGTAATATTATTAATGTTATTATTCGAAAAACTATTATTATTCCCATTAGAATAAATATTATTATGATGATTAGTGGTGGTAGTAGTGTTATAATTCATCATACCGGTACCTGTAGGTAACGAGTCTAACGATAAAGAGATATCTTCTTCATAAGTAGCTCTTGAATTATAAGAGATAGAATTATATTTATTATTGTTATTATTATTAGCATTATTATTGTTAGTATTATTATTGAAGTGAGCCGGACTATTTGAATTTGAATTATTATTCTGATTATTACTTCTATAGTGACGAATAAACTCTAACATTTGATTATCTGAGATTTGCCTTGAAGGTAACGAATTTGAAACATCCAAGAAATTATTATTGTTTAAATTATAATTTAAATTGTTTATATTATTAACAGATGTATTATTATTATTATGGTTCAGAGTAGTAGTAATAGTAGTAGTAGTAGAAGTGGTAGTATTACTGGGGTTTCTAATATTAGTTTGAGAATGATTATTATTTAAAAAATTATTTGGAACAGAATTAATTAAATTCTCGAAATCATGTCTATTAGGTAAAGATTGTTGATGAGAAGTGAACGAATTTGAATGAATATTATTATTCGATAGATTACTGCTATTATTATTATCATCATCATCTAGATTAGTATTTGGAGTCATCAATAAATCTGTTAAATCCATAGTCCCCCAATCGGGATTTGGAATATGATTACCATTAATATGGTTTGACACGATATCTATGGGTGCAGTTTGCATTATTGGCGTTTGAACGTTTTCATTAATCGTTGTTAAATTTTTTTGATGAATTTGTTCAATATGAGTTGAATTAGTATTATGGTTTGGCATGTTATTAAAAATATTAAAGTCCAATATATCCGGTAACATCTCCATCATTCCAAACGTGGTATTGTTTGAAGTATCAATTTTAGGGATATTATTTGAAGTCATGTTTTGAGTCGAGCTTGAAGGTTTATGATTATTATGATTATTATTGCTATTATTATTGTTGGAATAATCTACATTCATCATTTTTAGGCGAAAATAACGATACACCAAGTGCAAACTTTATTGAAAAGTTTTAACAAATAAATATATGATGATGGGTCTTGGCGGAGTGAAAGAGAGTGAAGTAAGTATAGAAAACCAAGTACAAAATCTTTGTTAAGTAGCCTTAAAAAAGAGATGAGAAACAATTCAAAAACGATACAGTTCAATTAAAGTTATTTATTCTATTGGTTTAGATGAGTGGTTGTATAAAAGTGTGCAGTTTTTCCGTTCGAAATAAAACGTGTTTTGTAAGAGAATCAACGAATGAAAAACGAGGTATTAGTATATATTTTCCTATGAATAAAAATACTAGTTTCGGTAGTAACCAGTCTTGATGGATCTGTCGCTGTTATGCTCTTATTATTAATTCATTCATTCTATTAGCCTATAATTTGTATTATTTTTAATTTCTAATTTTTTTCTTTTTTTTTGGTTTAAGAAAATTATTCAACCATTGTCCCAATCGAATTTCCTATAATAAGATATATTTGCAGATTACAGTTCAGAAATTTGTCTTAGAAATAGGCGCAGGGAGGGGTAATTATTTGGTAATACAGAATTGCCGAAACTGGGAAAATGTTCAATTCTGTTAAATTTTAACAGTTTCCAACGGGATTTCGGGTTTTTTATTTAGGTGACTGTTTAGGGAAATAGTTACTGTAAGTGGTAAGACGGGTGGCGCTATCACAGGAAAGGTTTCCAAAAACGACCCCATATAAATAGCCTATAAATGGATATGCTGATAAAGGAGTAAAAAAACATTAAAGTATATAATATCGATGAGGTAGATGAGATATATATATACATGTATATAAGGTAAAAAATAAACAAACTAACCTGTAAATGCAAATATTAAGCGTTCTCTATAGATAGATGCTCTAATATTAATTAAACAATTCGGGAACCACTTCTTTCAATTGTGTCAAATCATTGACTACAAATGCATTCTCCGGTAATTCGTGAGATTCCTGCACATCCTCCACCGTTGTTGTGGATTCATCAGAATATGGCATTGAAGATAAAGACATGGAAGAGTCTACAGTGATAGTATCGACCAGCACATCTTTTTGATCGTCTAATGTGTCATTTAATTGAACCAAAGTATTTATTAAGGGAGGCGTAGTGGTTAATTCGTTTACATTGACCACATGATTAATGCCCAGTCTTAGGGCTTCGTTTAAATTGATCCAAGAATCATCGGCAAACCAAGCATGGTTCCAATCTGTTAATCCACTTTGTAATTTTGCCTTCTCGAAAAATCGTGGATCAGGTTTGGCAATGAATTGCGAGGCATCATCTTTGGAATAATCGCAGTAAGTAATACCATCAAACAGATCAGCAATACCAAGAATACGGATCACTCTTAATGCATGAGTCTTGTATGCATTTGTGAATAACCAAAACTTGTTAAATTTACAGGTGCTTCTCAACTGCATCAGGAAATTACGTAACTTTATATCTTGAGTCAACAAATCTTGCAACGGTAGAGAATCATCCACCATTCTATTATATTCTAAGGCATCCACATGATGTAACTGAACCAAACCTTTAATGACAAGACCGTACTTCTTATAATATGAGCTGTTTATTTCCATAGCATGTTTCTCATTCAAACCAACTTCATGGATTAGATAGTTGATAATAGCCAACTGCATATAATCCTGTATATGAGTCGATTTCTTATATAGACAGTTATCAATATCAAAATAAAAAATCCTGTTATTCGGATCTTGCTTAGCAATGAGAGATTGGTTTATATCAAAAGTGACTTTAGACCCTGGATAATCCAAGGAATCCAAATGAGCTGTATTCAATTTCAATTGTCCTTCAATCTTTTGTCTGTAAGTTAACTTGGCATCGTTGGAATCTATTGGGTATGTGAACTGTCTCAACTTGGAGACAGGAATTTGTTTAGTAAATTGTAGGGTTGTCATCGAACTAACACGTGAGCGGGACGAACTATGAATCATTAAAAAATACGTCTAGGCTTTTAGTATAGTACTCGAGTATTTATACGTTATCCTTGAAAACACCAAAATATGACTTAAGATATCACTGCCTCACGTAACTCCGACGGAGCGATCCGATTGGGTAATTCCGAGCCCCGTGCTGGTTACGGCTGGAATGCGGCGACGTCATTCTACGATCTGGCCGAATCGGGACGCGCTGGTGCGTGTTCTGAGGCGTGCGTGTGGTGTGAAATAGTGGCCACTGAGTATCATATTATTATATGGTTATAGTATTACTATTATTATGATATTACCATATTATTATATTATTATTATTATTTCATCAATGCCCAGCCAAATCTTGTAATTGCACCAATTGCTTTTCTAGCAGGTTGGAAAATTGATGATTTTGGTAGCGACTTAAGACTTGAGCCACCACATGATCCATAGTTTCGCCTGTCACAACGTGCTCTTTATTTTTAGATTGAGTAGTATCTAACATTTGTTTATGTAAACGTTCCAGTTTATTAATAATTTCATCATCAGTTTCATTCAAATCTTTCAACCGTTTCAATAACTCTAGTAATTTAATAATTAATTCATGACATTGTGATCTTTGGGAATTACCCAATCCATTAGAATTTAAATTGGCTTTGTTTAAGATAGTCTTGACATCAGGCATACGATTACTATCATAAGGGTATAAAATATCCTCTCCTTCATGTTTTTCTTTGCCGTCAGGTTTCTCTGCCAAAACACGTTCCAATCTAGTTAACTGGATTTGTAAATCATCACGAGTTTTGATAGCTAACCTTTTTTTAAATTCTTCACTATTAATAAATTGAGTTATAATTGGTTCATTGGTACATTTCAAAAGTATATTTATATCACGCTGGGTGATCAATAACTTATCAAAGATCTTGTCGATGACTCTCTCGTGTAATTTTTTATCTTGGTCCCATGGATATTCATCCAAATGTAGGATGTTATACATCTCGATCCATTGCTTATTTGTCAATTGATTGATGTCAAAATTTGTAATTTCCATTTTTTCCACATTCTTTAAAAATTTAGAACAACTTTTATTCAATACTTGACAATATTCGCCATTATTTTTTATCTTCGAAATAATATCACTTTCTAGGTTGCAAAACATTTGATTCACTTTTTCAAATACAATCTTGGGAATCTCTTGTGAAGACATCAAATTATTCGTAGAACTACCACCGGCGTTGTTGTTGTTCCCCTCGGTATCATGTTGAAGCATTGCATTATTCTTATTGATACAATCGATAAATTCGTCAATGACAAATGACCAATCTGCTAACTTGAGTACAAGTAAACTTTCGTTGTTATTATTTAAATCAATCTCATCTTGCCTTTTTAGTTCATTTTTTTCTTCCTCAGATAAATTTAATTTATTTAATATAGGTTCCTTTAATTTATTCAATTTGAATTGTTCGTCATCAAAACATAAGGATCTGAATTGATTATCTGCAATCTTCATACTATTCAAAATACTGTCAAATGATTCAGTAACTTTTAAAATTTCATTATAATTGTTTAATAATTCTTTATCTAACTGAATCTTTAACTTCGAAACTTTATGATTTAATTCATTATGATAATCCCGAATAGAGTTTATATTCTCATTCTCAAACAGTTCAATCACTTCTTGACTTATTCCTTCGTTACTCATTTCACTTGTTTAAGATGTCTATACCAATTTAATTGAGTTTTCTATACTAATCTAATCGCATTTGTTTTACAAATCTTGTGGAACTTTTTTTATGAATCGCTTATATTTTTCATTTAGTATTTTTTGTCAGGTAGGGTAACATCGATTAGGGAAGGAACAAGAACTATTCTACAAAATTAAATATAATGATGACGTTGATGATACTTTTGTAGGTATAAATATTTAAATAAAGAATATTCAAGTATGCCATTACAATGTGTTAAGATTACTTGCATGGCTTATAAGGGAACTATAACAAAAATTATGCGCACTACATAATATATTGTCTTATAGAGTAATCTTGCTATTTTTGTAAGTTATCACTATATAATTTCTATTAATTACAAGATTGCTTATTTATAGATTTCATTGATTTCAAAAATATAATCAAATATCTTAAGTAAAGTTTCTTGCATAACCCTAGGACAATTATGATCAGCTTACAATATTCAATTTAGGTATAAATATAATACTTAACAATATAACCTCGAAATTCTAACATTTAAAAGTAAGTGACGAGTTCTCTATTCTCTAAAGCCAATAGAATCATATGTGGAACACCAGTAATGACGTAATTTTTTTTCTTTTTTTTTTGCTGATTACTTTTTCATTCCAATATACGAATAATAAGAAAAAAAGCAATAATGAAATACATTTCCATGTACAATATTATTCATGAAAGTAAATTCTAGAAAGTAAATAGTTCCGCAAGCAGATTGAAATGTAACAAAACTTTTGTACATTCCATTTATCCAGCTTGAGATTTCGTACCTGATGATAATAATTTGAGTATTTCAAAATCATAGTATTCCAAACTCCTGTAGTATTTCGGGAAAATTTAAAAATTTGAAAATTCTAGGAGGAAAAAGGAAAAGTTTTCACATCGCATCACCAATTTTGAAAAATTAATATCAAATTTTAATTTTAATTTTAAATTATTTTTATTTCATTTAAAAAGTTAAATTCTAAAAATCGCACTTTTTCTCTGTTGTTTCATCATTATATCGATCAGATCAATCAAAAATGCCTCCAGTATCTGCCTCCAAAGCCAAGAGAGACGCTAAGAAAGCTGAAAGAGAAGCTAAGAAAGCTGCTCAAGGTAAAACTGTCAAAAGACTAGGTAAAAAAAAGGAATCTAAAGAAGAAGAAGATGAAGCTGAAGTCGCTGCCAAAGAAATCGCTAAGATGAAATTACAAATGGATGAGGATGGTATTTCTGATCGTGTTACCACCGGTGTTTTAGCTTCCTTGGAAACATCTAGAGATATTAAGTTAACTTCTGTTTCCTTATTATTCCACGGTAAAGTATTAATTCAAGATTCTACTTTAGAATTGAATTATGGTCGTCACTATGGTTTATTAGGTGAAAACGGTTGTGGTAAATCTACATTTTTGAAAGCTATTGCCAATAGAGAATATCCTATTCCAGAAAACATCGATATTTATTTGTTAGATGAACCAGCTGAACCAAGTGAATATTCTGCCTTGGAATATGTCGTTAGAGAAGCTCAAAATGAATTACAAAGATTGGAAGATTTAGCTGAAAAGATCGTCTTGGAAGAAGGTCCTGAATCTGAATTATTGGATCCATTATATGAAAGAATGGATTCTTTAGATCCCGATACTTTTGAAAGTAGAGCTGCTGTTATCTTAATTGGTTTAGGTTTCAATTCTACTACTATTTTGAAGAAGACTAAAGATATGTCTGGTGGTTGGAAGATGCGTGTTGCTCTTGCCAAGGCCTTATTTGTGAAACCAACGTTATTATTGCTGGATGACCCAACTGCTCATTTAGATTTAGAAGCCTGTGTTTGGTTAGAAGAATACTTGAAGAGATTCGACCGTACTTTGGTGTTGGTTTCTCACTCTCAAGATTTCTTGAATGGTGTCTGTACAAATATGTTGGATATGAGATTACAAAAATTGACTCAATATGGTGGTAACTACGATTCTTATATCAAGACTAGAACCGAATTGGAAACCAATCAAATGAAGCAATATAACAAACAACAAGAAGAAATTGCCCATATCAAGAAGTTTATTGCATCTGCCGGTACATATGCTAACTTGGTCAAGCAAGCCAAATCCAGACAAAAGATTTTGGATAAGATGGAGGCTGATGGGTTGATTCAACCAGTCGTTCAAGATCGTGTCTTTTCCTTCAGATTCCCACAAGTTGATAGATTACCACCACCAGTTTTAGCTTTTGATGATATTTCATTTTCTTATGATGGTAAACCTGAAAATAACTTATATGAACATTTGAACTTCGGTGTTGATATGGATTCTCGTATTGCATTAGTTGGTCCTAATGGTGTTGGTAAATCCACATTATTAAAGATCATGACTGGTGAATTGATGTCCCAATCTGGTCGTGTATCTAGACATACACACGTGAAATTGGGTGTTTATTCTCAACATTCTCAAGATCAATTGGATTTAACCAAGAGTGCATTAGAATTTGTTAGAGATAAGTATTCTAATATATCGCAAGATTTCCAATACTGGAGAGGTCAATTAGGTCGGTATGGTTTGACTGGTGAAGCTCAAACTGTCTTGATGGGTACACTATCCGAAGGTCAACGGTCTCGTGTTGTTTTTGCATTATTGGCTTTAGAACAACCAAATGTCTTATTACTGGATGAACCTACCAATGGTTTAGATATTCCTACTATTGATTCTTTAGCAGACGCTATCAATGAATTCAATGGTGGTGTTGTTGTTGTTTCACACGATTTCAGATTATTAGATAAGATTGCTAAGGATATCTTTGTGGTAGAACATAAGACTGCTACTAGATGGGATGGTTCTATCTTGGAATATAAGAGTAAGCTTGCCAAGAATGTTGTTTTGTAGATGATATGTAGATGTATAGAATATATGTGAGTTGTGTTAATTATACATAATAGAAGAAACAAGAGGGGTATGACGGGCTAACTGAGTCTAACGGAGACTAGAGATAGGCTTACTACAGTTCATAAAATATTATGCTAGAGTAATGTATCTAGGAAATCTTGATCGTCTTCGAGATCTGGATTAAGCTTGGAAGCAGTTGAGTTAGCTTGTAGAAAGTTCTTGATGGACCATATGAGGGGCTAATTATTTTTTGAGTATTTCGTGTTGTAGAGGTGGTTACACCATCATCAGCGTCAGTACTTGTATTGACATTAGCACTGGTATTAACACTTCTATTTGATTTGGCATTAGCGCCTTCACTCATTCCTTTTTGTAGTATATTATTCAGATCTGCAGTATCCAACTGAGCCAATTGCTTCTTAGCTGGTACAGATCTGTGGGTAGAATTTGTGGTGAGCTCAAGTGAACGAGCTTCTGCTGCTGCTGCTGCATCACGGGCACGTGTGCGTAAATGCTCTGCCTGCTCAGAGTCTTCTAAAGAATCACCCAATTGGCCCAGTTCTTCATAGCGAGATTCATTGGATGGTAGTAAGACCTCTTGTGGGACAAGCTCTTCGTTATTCTGGGCGCTGTTTTGAAGACGGTGCTTGCGAGCTGTAGGGGTCTCGTGGCGTGCCTTAAGGCTACGACGTTCTTGAAACTGACGGCGACGGTCATTCTTCTGTGATGCATAGTCCATGATTGCCGTGCTATATGTGTGTGTCTACCTTATTGCAAAGCAAAAAAAATTAAAAGAGCTATGAAATGTGGTTGATCATTATCAAATATATATACTGTTACATAAATCTCGCGCGATATCACGTGATATAAACGATACGCACGTGATTTGTACAACCATGATGTAAAATTATGCATTGTATGGCGGCGGCATATGTGTCTCCACGCCCCATACACAGCCTGGTTGGCCTCTAGGAAGTTTCAGCAAGATACTAGCACTTCCTGTAACATTTCCTGTTATGCTTCCTCGTTGATCTTCGTAATGTAATAAACACTTGTCTGGCAATTTGAAACATTGTAACTGGCGCATCACTTGTGCTGCACCATCACGAGACTCGGCCGAAATTTTATGTTCGGCCGAACAGTCGTCGGCGACCAAAGCACTTGCAATCCGAGGTAACGTGACCCTTTTTTCTATTGGAGGTCTTTCCACTACTGGCGGCTCTTCCAGTGTTGGTTTCTCAATTGAAGGTACCTGTTCTTGTACCTGCTCTTGATGGCGACGTCTACTGAGTCTGATTTTACGACGATTAGGCTTCACTTTTGTGTCACCGTGAATCTGTCTTTCATATAATTTGTTTTGAATGCCAATGATATCTTCCAGTGAGTAACTGTTTGTTTCCACCACACTTTGATGGATTTGATTTTCATCTATACGTGTCATGCTACTGCCACCCCCATTACTACTACTATTACTATTTATCGAACACATCGATAAATTACGATTACTATCATAATCTCCTCCCTTGACTATACCCATCAAAGTATTATTTGCATCTTTGCAAAAGGCGTTATTTAAAGATGGTAATCGTGATAATAAGATGGGTAGATTAGCTCTATAGATACAGCCGAATGATTCAAAGGGATTTCTCACTGAACGTGTAGAATTATTAATGGAATTCAATGATAACGTTTGTCTTGAAGATATAATAGTAGACAATTTCAACATGTTTACTGGAGATAGTTCGTTGATCTCATTCTCTTCAAACTTGGTATTTATTAGCTCTTCTTGCTCCTCTGCCTTGCCCAATCTCAATAAATTCTCATTTTCATCGTGTTTATTAAACCAAGTTTGTGACATAGAAAAGATCAACTCCGGTAATACACTCTTGAATACTGCATTCATGGAATTCTTCAATCTTTTCGTTATTGTGTTTTGTAAGAATTTGATTGAACAATCAAATTGAAAATCTAATATCACATCATTGAATGTAATTCCGACCCCACTTTGCTTGACAAAGCAATTCATTATAGATTTGAATTGGATTCGCTTGAAATTCATTATAATGGGCAAATCAAAAGAATCGTTACAATTAATCTCAGGTTGGATAAATTCAGGCTGGTTCTTAATAGAGAGATATAATAGATTAGATTCTATTTCAGTCTTAATCTTTATCGAAATATCCTGCCACGCAATCTTACAAATGGCTTTCAACACTGGTTTTGTTTGATTCAAATCCACAGGCTGCACATTCAAATCTAGGATTTCAAACTCAGGCATCCTTTCAAATTCCAACTCATAAACCTGAATCTCACTCTTCAATATGTCAAGTTTAGAGAACGAGTTTAAGGCTTTACATAATTTCTCCTTCAATACCTCGTTGAAACCCTTTTCCGCAAACAACTTTTCGTTGAATTGGAACGACATATTGTGCTATCCTTTTTTTTTTATGCTTATTGGTAATTATAACACTCTATATTTTTATTTTTGTATTCCATTTGTTTTCTTCTGGGTTAATCCATCTCTTTTAAATCTATCCCATCCCATAATAATTAATCACAAATATATTTTGTCCGTCTTCGCCCGAACTCGCCGTTAACTGAGATAGGAACCACATACATCTGTACACCACATATCTCGCACAACAACATGTGTCAGTCGAACAAAACAGTTCCGGGGTATCGCCGTTACAACTAAGGTTGTTTTGCCTATCAGAGTTCTAATATAGATATTATTCTATATGTACGATGCAGATAATGCCTATATAATGCTAAACAATGGCTTTCTTTTGAACACAATAGCTTGCTTGCTTCTATTAGGCACCCCCCTCATGGAGCAAGCTTGAATATCTTGTATCTTACCGTGTCGAGTATTTGTAAATGCTTAAGCAAACGCAAAAGCAAGAACAAAAACCTACGTCTACAAATCATTATTTTTAAATATGCAATAATATAAACTTACAACTTATTTACCCCCAGCTTCACGGAACCATCTTACACTACGGTCCATTGCAACACAAACAAGACCTTCATTTGTTTCGGAATTCATTCCTCCACGAATACCTTTCCCAATAAAGGATACGTCCATTACTGCAGGAGTCAAAAGAGAATCACCATTTTCATCTTGAGTCAAAATATCTTGTTCTATTTCAATATCATTGGCTGATATATTGATAGTACTCAATCTTTCTTTCAATTTGATATCCCAAACTCTAATCTTACCATCATATCCACAAGATGCCAATACTTCTCCCGTAGAATTAAAGGATAGTCCAAACACCCATCCCATATGGGCAAATGATCCAATACTACTTTGATTGGAATGTGTGGGGACAGAAAAGTTACCTATACGCTCTCCATATTCTGTCTCATACAATGTAATACAGCCATATGATCCGGAATCATTAGCCACAGCTAATAGATTTCCCAATGGTGAGAATTTTAAATTACGGATCGTACTACTATTTTGTGCAATACCTTTAATACCAAACCCTTCAAACGTATATATAGGTCTTAACGTAGATAATTGAGATACTACAACATTACCATTAGAAAACCCGGTGGCAATTTGTCCCTTTGGTGATATATCTAAACAAATGGCAAATGAGGGTGATGGCGGAGGGATTACACCATCAAATATCATGGAAGGTTCGCCAATGGCAAATTGCACTTCTTCTTCTTTTACTATTTTTTTCTCTCCACGCTTCCCATCCCCTTGCCTTTGTCTCTGATCTTGCTCCATTTCTTGTGCATTTTTTTTAACACCTGTAGAGAATTTCCAAACATAAGTATTCCCCTTAACATCTGTAGCTGCAAATCTATGCGATACGACTAAATCTTGACTTTTGAACCATTTAACAGCCCAAAATGATTTTTTCTTCAAAGTATCATCTTTGATCAAATCGATTGGCTCACAGGTATGCTCTGTTGTATTTATTTGAAACATAAATATTTCTCCAGAAAATGAGACACATGTCACTATACATACATCATGGTCGTAATAAGAATCTACATGATGCAAACCTGATTTATGAACGAAATGACTGAATACAAATTCTTTTGGTGATTGATTATCTTGTAATTTATTGATCCATAATTTCAAATACCCATCTCCAGATACAGTAATGGTGTATGGTGAAATCACCGATAACTGGAAAATGTCAGCTTCATGTGCTTTACCTGCATTGGCAGTAGATATAAATAATTTTGACATATTAATGAGGCGAAGGATGGAATATGGTTTGCCACTCTATCTCAATTGGTCGTACGCCATAATTTCTGTAGTTGATATATATGCATACATAGAAAAGCATATATATTTAGTATAGAATCTATAAACTATTAAGAATATAGTTTAACTTGTAAAATGGAAGCGCGTCGGAAAAATGATAAAGAAAAATATATAAAAGTATATCCGAAAATAGAAACGCATATATACATTAGACTTTCTAAACTAATGGTACTCATCCCTGTAATGTTTGTGTTATAAGAAGTTAAATGATTTTGAAATTCTACAATGAGATATCTTACATTTAAACTAAACTCAAATTTCTACAGTAATCGGATCTTACACTTTTGAAGTTTAATAACAAATTCTAATACAACAAATACCATCATAATTCTTGCAAACTTATAATCATCTTGTAAATCTAACCCTCTTACACTATCATGATACTCTATACAAGATCTCTAAGAGAAATAGTAGGACAACCAAAAGTTATTCGTTTTAAAATGATATCACGTGATAGAAATTCCTTATTCGTCTACCACTCCTGCCGAGGTTTCTAAGGTGGCGAAGTTGTGACACCCCTATCACGAATTGCTGCCCAGGAATAATTTGTTCAGCAATTACAGATCGGGTAACAGTTATTGTATCGAAACAAACACCCAATAAGAAACTACACATAGCAAGGAAATATATAACTGATATATATTGTAAATTAAGGATCGTTGTCGTTTTTTTTCCTATTGTTGTAAATAAAAGTAAGGCTACATTATTAATAGATTAATTGTATTGAAAAAGAAGAGTGAGATATATAATACTCCTTATTATACATTTTTATAAATACTGATTCCTTTTATTAAGTTATTTGTCGTCTTTTTCCTAGATCAATACATTCTTTAAGAACAATTCTTTTTTTCTGTTTCAGATTTTAGACAGGCTTTTATTTTGGGCCTTTATTTTTGTTAATTCATAATTATAATAATATTTTTTTTTTTGATCTCTATACTAAACTCATTGGCTGGATATGAGTTTACAAGTTAGAATTATTGATATAGATAATACATCTCAGGATTACACACAATACGTCATCCAGGTTAAAATTAATTCACGAGCTCCAGATAGCAAAGGAACTTTGCATCTGATTAGAAGACGATACAATGATTTCTTAAATCTTGATACCCAATTAAATGATCATTATGATAATTATACCAAACAATTAAAGAAAAATTGGTGGGAGGATGGGAAAAACGTGAATGTTATCACTCAAAGAAAACTGCTTTTAAACGTTTTCTTAGAGGACTTGATTATTAAATATTCAATACAGGATGGAACAACCCCGACATCAAGGTTACCGCTGGAGCTTCAAGAGTTCCTGAACTTGAAACCCATGAATAATCAACCCATTGATATTATTTCCGATAATTCTAGGGGCAACTTGGGAGTTGCTCCGGTTTCCACCAAAAAACTGGAACATGATAACACACAAAATGGATCAGTGAGGAATTCCAATAAGAATAACGGTTCATCGCTTGAGAGGGATTTCAATAAAAGTTGGGAAGCCAAGTTTAAGGAAATCCAAATAGATTTAATCTCTGCAAAGAACAATATGGATTTACTGAAAATAAGGTCAAAGTTGATGTCACTGGAACAATCATCAAAGAGTAAAGGATACCAAGATAATAACTCACATCACAATATGTTATTGTCGGGCTTACACAATGATTTGAATATGGCAATCAAATCAATTGATGGCTCCAATAAACTTCTTTCAAATTCAAATTCAAATTATTATACATCTTCAAGTAATTTAAATTTAAATTTAAATTCGTCGGCGATTTCTACAAAGAGTAATTTAACTAAGCCGTACGAGTTTGGAGTACATCAAGTCTTTGATGATCAACGAACCAATATTCCGGGATTCACCAATACATCCAACACAGTTAGGGATGCGAACAGCCTGGTGACCAATAGAGACAACTCCAATGGTATGTCTAGAAACAAAACTCCGTCGCCCAAGCAGGGCAGAGTCTTAGGAAATAGAAGTGTCATGTTACAAGAAAGGAAGGATCAAGATGAAGAATTGCAACGTTTAGCATCCACCATTGTAAGGCAAAAGGAAATATCCATGGCTATGAACAAAGAATTGGAACAACAAAACGACCTATTTGGAACAATTCTACAGCGACACAGACATCACTCAGAACAAGCTGAACCAAGCAAGGAACAAAACCTCCAGATTCCTTGGTAATAGTGGTTAATCATTTGCTATTATTTGGATATACAGCTCCGACAAGAATTAATTGCCTAATCAATATTACGAGACTATACAATTAAGGGAACCAGGGGGAGAGGGAGCAAGAACAGAGCTACATCAGAGACATCTCGTCGTAAGTAATCAACTCCTCTCACTCGCCTTACAGCAGTATTTTCTCTACATGCACCAAAGCGTTGCTTCGTTGTTCTATCGGAAATCTTGAAATAGACATAATGGCTGCATTTTTCCATTTTTTGCATTATCTGAATCATATTTTCACACGGCACTAAAAAACCTTGTTTTGGTTTCTTTTTCACCCGAGACAATATTTTTTTTATCCAGTTTTTTTTCATTTTTTTTTCAAAATGATTAAATTTCTCATTAACCAATATTGCTTTATTTTACTTGATCAAGACTTGAGTGTTTACGGGAGTTACCCCTCTAAGAGATG
Source organism: Henningerozyma blattae CBS 6284 (assembly GCF_000315915.1). NCBI lineage: Eukaryota > Fungi > Ascomycota > Saccharomycetes > Saccharomycetales > Saccharomycetaceae > Henningerozyma > Henningerozyma blattae. The sequence goes on along the minus strand of NC_020193.1, from coordinate 799,314 downwards.
TCCAGTTTATGCAAAATTACATGTGGGTCAGTTTAGCTTTCTTCACCGACGGACTTAACTCGTACCCCAAAGGACTCCCCCCACGTTTTCCTGGAGTTGTCTGCCCACGGTAGTCAGTAACGAACTGTGAACTGTGAACTGTGAACTGCGAATTGAGAACTGTGTGTGTCAGCATTCATCCTAGTTCCAAAACCTTCCATTATGCGAAAACACACTGATCTATACACAAACACTTCAATTCCATGCCAATTGGACCACTGCTACATACAACAACTTGTCTTCTTTTTTTGTTTTTTTTTTCTTATAGGTTTACAAGTTTCACAGGTCTTTTAGGTGTTACAGTTTTCCTAGCCCTAGAAATACTGGGTTCAAGTGTTATCAAGGCGTGTATTTTTTCCGACGGTATGTCTACTTTGGTTGTACCTCGGAGCACGGTGGCCCGAGGCCCGGCTCACTTTGGGCTCGGTTCTAACAACACCTGCAGTGAACCGTGAAATCTTCCGTAGGTCCATAAGCCAGCCACAAGAAGTTGCATCAGCCAAGAATATATTTCCACACTCCTCTTTGGGTAGTGCCTGTAAGATAAAGACGCAACTATTTCCAGATTATCCCATTCTTGTCCACTGCTCCGGAACTTTTCAACTTTTTCAACTGTGGAGTAAACCATGGCAATGGAGTAGAGGGGATTAATCGTCTACGGTCAGAACCGGCTGTACAATACATTCTTTGATTATTCCATGCCTAGGAGCATGCCTCATAAGCGTTTTACCGAATATTGTTACACCACCATCCATCCACGCCCGTAGAACCGAACCGAATCGAATTTGAACTGTTTATTGATTTTTAGAGTTTTTTTTTTCACTTCTCTTCTCATCCCTCACTAGCCGACCTGTTTGTTGTTGTGTTATGTTGTGTTGTATTTTGTTGGTGTTCGTGTTGAACATCAAGCATCGATTTTAATGACTAGGAGAGGATGCTTGCAACAACGTCGGCACTTCAAATTATTCCATTAATAATGATTTGTAGTCCATTTTGGTTCAGTTCCGGGTCGTTACTATATCTGCTAGTTAATTACCTTGTAAGGTTACCACCGTTTCTCTTGACATCGGATTTCCTCAGCCCGGCCAATCAGTTTTGTATGCTATTTTTTTTTTTCATTGCTACCATTGACTAATTCGTTAATTCATCGATGATTTCTTCAAAGGCATCTCCATAGTTTTTTTTTCCAGCTGATCCTCTCCTCACTAACAATTCAGGCATTCATCGGAGGTGTACGATTTTATCGTGTATTACCGTAGATTACAAGGACTACTACCATATCCCTACTTGTTACGATGACGAAATGAAGAATTTTTTGCTTCCGTCTCCTGCTTATTACTACTATTCATACAAGGAAATTTTATCCCACTTTCTACATTTGTTTATTATCCTCAAGTGGCTTTGGCATCCTAATTACTGTGGTGACCTTCTCAAAGCTTAACTAGAAGTTCTAGCTTTCTCCACGTTTTGCATAATGCTTCTCATCGTTTTCCAGGTGCGGACCTGGTAATTTTCAGGCCAGTACCTAAACTAGAAGGGTTTCTGTGGGTATTATTCTACAGCCTTAGTAAAAAAATAAAAGTATAGAATTGAAATAAAAATAATTATTTATAGAATTGTTAATGATACAGGAATCATTGGTAACCCACGTAATAGTTTTAACTTTATTATTTTTTTCGTTACTTTTCGTACTTTTGAACTTTTTTTTCTTTCCTTTCTTTTCTGTACAGTTGTTAATTTTGTATTACTTATTTTGTACTTGTGATATTTTTTTTCTTTCATCGTATATATATATATACCATATATATGAGTGAATTTAAGGTTATAGATCTTTCCCTGACAAAAATTCTGTGCCATTACTTTGCAACTTTCTTGGGTTTTAATATTATCAATTGAAAAGAAAAAAAGAAGAGAAAATAATAAATTAACTTTTAAAGGAATATCAAATCACATTATTTCTAATATTAATAACTAACTTATCTAGTTAAAAAAAATAAAAAAGAATAAAATATCATTTAGTAAAAATTTAAATTATTTGTAATTATTTTTTCATTATTTTTTTTTCATTCAATCTAAAATTTCGTAATTCAACTCGTATTACCTCGTTATTTCAATATATCAGTCAATCACTCATATTGTTATTAAATAATTGATAATTTATTAGACATCAATTATTAATCCAAAATTTCAATAATTTAGTTGATTGATCCAAAGGAAAATAATCTAAACCTAGATATGCCAACTAGAAGAAATTTCCCATCCGATAACGAAGAAAGACCATTCAAATGCCCAATGTGTCATAGAGGCTTTTATCGAGCAGAGCATAAAAAGAGACATATCAGAACACATACAGGAGAAAAACCTCATTTATGTCCAATACTTGGTTGTAATAAATCTTTCTCTCGTACTGATGAATTGAAAAGACATATGAAAGTTCATCCAGCTTCAACACATAATTTGCATAGTACAAGTACTACGTCGTTAAATATTTCGAATAGTACAATGTCAATGACTTCTCTTTTACAATCAAATTCCGTATCAAACTTACCTTCAAATATACATGTAAACTCATCATCTTCTTCATCTCTTACAAATTTATTTATGAAAGCATCGCTTCAACAACCACAATTAATGCCGCTATCTTCTCCAACTCAACCATCATCTTTTACACATCAAAAAGTTCCTATGTTTCATATACCGCACGAAGATGAATTCGAAGATGATAGTATCAATACAAGTGGTACTTTTTCAATGCAAAATTCAATTAGTACAAGTACAAGCACCACCACATTAAATAGTGTTCAACATAGCCCTGGCTATCCTCATGGTACTGGTACGGGTACTCCAATAAGTACAATTTCAAATAATGAAAAAATAGCCTTACCACCTTTAAATTCTTTACTTAGACAAATTGGTTTACCACAATTCTGCGATGTTCCTGGAAATATGAATTTAAATCCAGTAACGCTCCCAAGAGATATGAAATCAAATAACCATAGTAACAGTAATATTAGCATCAATTCCACTCATGACTCAGGGTCCTTGTCGACACCAACTAATGAACTATCATCATCTGTATTAAAAAGTAACGAAATAACACCCATTTTAAACAGTAGGCCTTCAATAATTAACAATAATAGCTCTACAGTAATTAATAGTATAACGTCCATAACACCACTATCACCACCAACAACGGTTCAACAACGTCAGCTATTTGAATCTAATTGACTTTTAGTTTTATGACGTTTAATGAAATTCAAAAATAAAAAAAAATAAAATAAAATTTAAAATCAGACAGGTTTCAAAATTATGATAATATTTCGTTATCATTAATTTTGCGTATATATATATATTGTGTTTAAACTTATTACGAACGTATATAAAGGTGTAATTATAGAATTCTTTAGTGTAAAGGAAAATGTTAAAAATAATGAAAAAGCATTTTTTTGTATCGAAATTTATCTCTATAAGGCCAAAGTTTGATTGAGCCTTTTTCTTAAATTAACAAATTGTAATTACTTTAGTTTTAGTAACAGCTACTAAGGGAAATATGATGAAGTTTTTTTTAAATAATCAAAGGATAAAAGGCAAATAAATTTTAATGTTAGTGTTAAGAAAAGTTAATTTAACCTTTTATTGAAATAAAATTTTTTATAATCATTTAATAGCAGGATGAATCTGTGTATAAAGATCTATATAATAGTTTTACTTCTATGTGCAGTAACTGGTTATATTTGAAAGGAAAATTACTCAAATACAAAATTCAAACAAAATAAAAAATAGTAAATATATAGGGATTAAGATATTAGATTAGCTTAATTCGTATTTTTTTCTGACTTTTGTCTTGTTCTGCTTAATAATATATTTTTCTTATTTATTACTAGATTTATTAGTGTCATAAGTATGCAGGCTTCGTCTAGGTACAGCAAAAAAATTACCCGGATATTTTGGTAAACGGATTCTTCCTTGACCCAAAGAAAGAAAGAGCAATTTACTAATAAAGGAATCATCAAAACTTGAGATTCATTAGGATTTGCAAAATAATAGGTTAATAAACATACACATTGACACATAGATACCCTCAAATAAAAGGAAACCAGACGATTGAAATAAAATAATACAGTTATGTCGCAGGATAATCCGCCTCAGAATAATGACATCTCAATGGTGGATGTGTGTGACGCAGACAGACAGCAACAACAAAACAATGAAACAGACTCAGCAGGCTTGAGTCATACATTATCCCAGATGAATATTGATGGCCCCGATGAATTTGAAGACAATGAAAATCCTGATAGAATGACAGTTCCAAGAAATAAATCGACTTTAATTTTTGAAGACGATGACGATGACGAGATCCCTCCATATTCTAGACATCAAGAGAATGTTTCAGATACTAATTTGTCAGAGGACGATGACGACGACGAATCTGTAGATTCATCTCATCACGTGGTTTCTTCTTCTGCTACTCCACATGTTGGCCAAGACCAATATAAATCCAAGTCTGATTTCTCTGAAAATTCTCAACGACCACAGCAACAATATTCTAGCAATACTGGCACTTCAAACACCAATTCAAACCCTGCCTCGAAATCTAATATGGTACCTGTTGATATCACATGGCAACAGGGTGGTGACAAGGTTTATGTTACTGGTTCCTTCACAGGTTGGAGAAAAATGATAGGTCTTGTACCGGTACCTGACCAACCAGGTTTACTACATGTTAAGTTACAACTACCCCCAGGCACTCATAGATTTAGATTCATTGTTGATAATGAGTTAAGATTTAGTGATTTTTTACCAACTGCTACTGACCAAATGGGGAACTTTGTAAATTATCTTGAAGTTGTAGCACCACCAACTACTGTTGATGAAAATATAGGTGGTAACTTACCAAATCAAACTGCAGACTCATCCAATTATCAACAAGATATGGGCGCTGGTAAACCTATTTATAAACAAGATAACCAAGCTCAAACTAAGCAACCAATGAGTGCTAGGTCAAGAATTGCGTTCGAAATTGAAAAAGAGCCTGATGATTTAGGTGATGGTTTTACTCGTTTCCATGAAGAAAAGCCTTTAAAACAAGATGTAGAATACACTCAAGATATACCGGCTGTCTTTACAGATCCAACTGTCATGGAACAATATTATTTAACTTTAGATCAACAACAAAATAATCACCAAAATATGGCGTGGCTTACTCCACCTCAATTACCACCTCATTTAGAAAATGTAATATTAAACAGCTATTCAGGCTCAGGTTCAGACAATGAAAATACCTCAGGGGCACTACCGATTCCAAACCATGTTGTATTAAATCATTTGGCAACAAGTAGTATTAAGCATAATACCTTATGTGTTGCATCCATTGTAAGATATAAAAGTAAGTATGTTACCCAAATATTATACGCTCCATTGCAGTAGACAATTTAAGTCAATACATTCCGAATTTATCTTTATCAGTTTCTTCATGCTACCCTTGATATTTGAATTAATGAAAGCAGCTTCGGTATTTGTTTTATTGTTCCACAGATAGTCCGACTATTCAATAAATTCCTATCATGTACATCCATTTCATGTATCTAACTTTATAAATCTTTTCTTCTAATTATTGTTTTAGTTATTGAATATTTCAGAATATACCTGATTAATATTTTTTGAAGGCAATATACAACTATCTCCTAAAATGAAAATGAAAATTTTACTTATTTTACAAACAGATACAAAATATGTCTCTAATTTTTAATCTATCTCCTTTGGATGCTATCAATTATATTGAGTATATTAATTATTTAATTATTACATTCTTCAGTATACATCCTATGTAATTTCAATTTTTAATGACCCATTCCATTCTCTTTCTTAACCTAATTTTGCCTTTATCGAAAGAAATATCCTATTACTTCTTGTACAATTGAATAAAGATTCTGATATCATAAGTAAATATCAAAAGTATAATTGATTTTTTTTGACTGAATTTGTATATAACTATGTTAAAGCTGCTACTCTTTTTCTACTACTTGCACTCTATACGGCATCATGTTTAATAATCTGTTTCGGCAATATCACCGAAAACGAGTTTTTTTCCAATATGAAATGTAATAAATCAAGCTGAATAAAATTTATGGATGCCATCAAAAAACTACTATATATATTAGAAAAGCTTAAAATTTTCATTCATATATTATCAAGAATCATAGGAACGTGTTACTAATAAGCATTAATATTATTCAAACATTTGCAATTGGACAGAAACATTTAACCTACTTTTTTAACACGTCTGCTAATATAACTTCTTATTCCTATCAAAAAAATGGATTCATTGAACATTAATTTTGACGTTTTAAAAGAGAGATTAGTTTTGCTGCATTCTCAATATCCAGCCTTCGAGAACAATCCTAATGCTTTATTGTTTGTTTTGGGTTCTGCTAATGCAGAAAACCCATACCAAAAGACTACTATCTTACATACTTGGTTGATGGGCTATGAATTCCCTGCCACTTTAATTGCCATTTTACCCGACAAGGCAATTATCATCACAAGTGCAGCAAAGGCTACACATTTGGAGAAGTCAATTGGTATGTTTGATAAGGATACTGACAAGTTCAGCCTGGAGATCTGGAAAAGAAACAGCAAAGAACCAGATCACAATAAGAAATTATTTACAGATCTTTTGAGTTTAATTAATGATGCAGGAAAAACAATTGGTTTACCAATCAAAGATTCATATCAGGGTAAATTTATTAATGAATGGGAGCCTCTCTGGGAAGAAGCAAAAAAAACTAATGAATTTAACGTCGTTGATTGTGCTTTAGGCTTATCAAAAGTTTGGGAAGTTAAAGATAAGAACGAGAGGGCATTCTTAAATGCTGCCAGTAAGGGTTCAGATAAATTTATGAATCTTCTATCTGATGAAGTAGTACGTGCTGTAGATGAAGAATTGAAGATTACAAATGCAAAATTATCAGATAAGATAGAAACCAAAATTGACGATACTAAGTTTTTAAAAAAATTAGGTAATGATATTTCATCAGTTATGCCTCCTAACCATAAATTTAATATCGATTTAGTGGATTGGACATATTCTCCAATCCTTCAATCGGGTACTAAATTTGATTTGAGAGTTTCAGCTGTATCTAATAACGAACAATTGCACGGTAAGGGCTGTATTCTTGCCTCATGTGGTATCAGATATAATAATTATTGTTCAAATGTTACCAGAACCTTCTTAATTGATCCTTCAGAGGAAATGGTAAAAAATTATGATTTCTTATTAGATTTACAAAACGAAGTTATTTCAAATAAATTAAAGGTTGGATTGACACCAAAAGAAGTTTATAATTCTGTTGTTGAATTTATTCAAAAAGTGAAGCCCGAGTTGGCTCCACATTTCACTAAAAACATTGGTTCATTAATTGGTTTAGAATTCAGAGACTCTAATTTTATTTTAAACGCAAAGAATGATTATCGTAAAATTCAAGCAGGTGACTGCTTTAATATATCATTAGGTTTCAGTAATATTAAAGATTCCTCTACTGGTGAAAACTACTCGTTACAATTAGCTGACACGGTTCAACTACCAGAATCAGACTCTTCTGAACCTGAAATTTTGACAGTCTGTACAAAATCAAGAGCACAAATTTCCTTCTATTTCAATAATGAAGAAGAACCAGCTGAAAGTAAGCCTAAAAAGGCACCAAAAGTAAAACCTGAAGCAAATTCTAAAATTTTGAAAAGTAAGTTGCGTGGTGACGCTCGTAACAACGCTGAAGAAAACCAAAAAGAGCAAATTCGTAAGGAGAATCAAAGAAAATTACATGAAAAATTGCAAAAAGAAGGTCTTCTAAGATTTAGTGCAGCTGACAGTAGTGATGCTAACGCTACTCCCCATCAATATTTTAAAAAGTATGAATCCTATGTAAGAGAATCACAAATTCCAACTATCGTCAAAGATGCCAGATTGCATGTTGACTGGAAAAGTCAAACCATCATTTTACCAATTTATGGTAGACCAGTGCCATTTCACATTAACTCTTACAAGAATGGTTCCAAAAACGAGGAAGGAGAGTATACCTACTTACGTTTAAATTTCCACGCTCCAGGTTCTGGTGGTATTTCTAAAAAAATTGAGGAATTACCATATGAAGAAGGTACGGATTACCAATTCGTTCGTTCTATCACATTGAGATCTAAGGATGGTGATCGTTTCAGTGATACATTCAAACAAATCCAAGATTTAAAAAAAGACTCAACTAAGAGAGAACAAGAAAGAAAAGTTTTGGCCGATGTTGTGCAACAAGGTAAATTAATCGAAAACAGAACAGGTAGAACAAAGAGATTAGACCAGATATTTGTTAGACCAAGTCCTGATACAAAGCGTGTACCAAGTACTGTCTTCATTCATGAAAATGGTATTAGATATCAATCACCTTTAAGAACTGATAGCAGAATCGACATCCTGTTCTCCAATATTAAAAATATCTTTTTCCAATCATGTAAAGGTGAGCTTATTGTAATTATTCATATTCATTTAAAAAATCCAATTTTAATGGGGAAAAAGAAAATCCAAGATATTCAATTCTATCGTGAAGCATCTGACATGGCAGTTGATGAAACTGGTACTGGTAGACGTGGCCAAAATAAATTCAGAAGATATGGTGATGAAGATGAATTAGAACAAGAACAGGAAGAAAGAAGAAAACGTGCTGCTTTAGATAAAGAATTTAAATACTTTGCAGATGCTATTGCAGATGCTTCAAAAGGTTTACTAACGGTGGAAAGTACATTTAGAGATTTAGGTTTCCAAGGTGTACCAAATAGATCTGCAGTTTTCTGTATGCCAACAACTGATTGTTTAGTTCAATTGGTTGAACCACCTTTCATGGTTGTTAATTTGGAGGAAATCGAAATATGTGTCCTAGAAAGAGTCCAATTCGGTCTAAAGAATTTTGATATCGTTTTTGTCTATAAAGACTTTAAGAAACCTGTAACACATATCAATACCGTTCCAATTGAATCACTGGATTTCTTAAAACAATGGTTAACCGATATGGACCTACCTTATACAGTATCTTCCATTAACTTGAACTGGACCACTATTATGAAGTCTTTACAAGAGGATCCACATCAATTTTTCTTAGATGGCGGTTGGAGTTTCTTGGCTACAGGTTCCGATGATGAAGCATCTGATGAAGAAGAAGAAGAAATTAGTGAATACGAAGCATCTGACGATGACCCTACTGATGAAAGTGCATATTCTGATGAAGATGACATCTCTGAAGAGCAGTATAGTGATGAAGGTAGTGAAGACTTTAGTGGATCTGGTAGTGAAGATGAAGGGGAAGATTGGGATGAATTAGAAAAGAAAGCTGCTAAGGCTGACCGTGGCGCAAGTTTCAAAGATTAGACTCATCGTGAAGTAATTTTTATTAATTTTGTAATTTTAGATCTAATTTATTTTTTTTTTGAGGATTATGTAGATTCATGTACTATTTCTTTTATATATGAAAATTGAATTTAGTTTCTTCAAATATGAAGAGGTATTATTATATAGTTACTTAAGGGGAAAAGAAAATGTGGATTAAAAACCAGTATTATGGGAACTTAAAGAAGTGCTTCCTGTTAGCATTAATGGCCTAGAATCAGCCGGAATGCTACCTCCTCTTAGTTCAATTTTTGCTATTTTTTCCTTTATACTTTTAATTGAATCATATTGCTCTTTCCTTACAGATATCTCGTAAGGTCTAACATACACATCTAATGAATTCATGAATGAAAGTTCCAAAACATTATCAAATGTAACAATATTGTAAGCGGCATATAACAAAGCAATAAAACCTTCTTTATAATCTGAATCTACAAAAAAGTTTAACAATTTCTCAATGACTTCTGAATTTTGAGAGCTAGCTGCGGTATCTATTGCGTCTTTCCAAAGCTTTTGCTTTATCAAAATATCTAAACTTTTATCCCATTTCTTACTTTTTGCATACAAAGATGCTGCAATTCTTTTAAAATAAATTAGTTCATGAGATTCTAAACGTCTTGCCAATTCAAGATGATCATATCTATCATGTGAGTCTACTGCTATTTGAAGTCCTTTATAATCCTCTTCTTCGATCAATAAATCTTGATATGCTTCATTTACGACTCTATTATTCTGAGGTAACACATTTATTAAAAATGGTTTAATTAAAGGTAAATTGTCTGAATTTGCAAAAATTTTCACAGTTCTTGAAATATCTAATCTTGGTGTTAAAGCAGCTAATAAATCGATTAAAAGGGAAGGATGTTCTTGAACATAAGTGTTAATAGCTCTATAATATATCTCTAAATTAGATACCTTCACTATAATTTCTTTAAATTGAGTATGATCAAATTTTTCAGCACATCTTTCAAGCATGGTCAACGCAGCATTATCCCATTCATCATAATGAGAATATAAAAATATTAATTCACTCCATAAATGTGCAGATTCTACCTGAGCAATAACTTTTGGAATGTTAATTCTGGACCAAAATAGATTGAGATGTTCTGATAATTTTTCTGGCTTATATTTGGTATAAAGAATAGCTAGTTCTGTAAACATACCCATGTGAGCTCTTTCCAAGCCTAAGCCTTGTTCAAATAAAATTATTAATTCGTCGAAATACCCTCTTTCTTCATATAATTTAACAACATCTCCTAAATCTTCAGCACGAACAATTAAGTTTAGACCACAAATTTGTGCTAATGAAAATTCTCTTGTTCCAACACAAGCGTTGATAACTAATTTCCAAACTTTAATGTTAGAAGCCTTTCTAGCGCTTTCCACAGCAGCTCTATAATCGCCTAAGTAGACATAAGTTGACGCTAATTTTGAATAGTTTGAAACATTAGTGTAACACAATTTAGCCGCTTTATAATTTTGCTCTTCAAATAATTGATCACCTACTTGTTCTAAGTTAATAACGTTTGGCTCTTTTAATAAATTTTCAATATCGTTATATCTACCTAATTGTGCAAATGATAATAACAATGCACCGTCAACAATAGGTTCTCTTAAAGATTTTCTTGCCATTGTTAAAAATTGAATCAAACTTTCGTAAGATCTTGTTTCCTTTCCAACCTCGATGACTTCTACATATTTTGAGGGATCACCAGCCTTTATAAAAGAAGCAATGGCATCTTCTGATTTCAGAGCATAAAGTTGAGCTACTGCTAATTGTGACCATAATTCGGGCTCATCCATCTTTTCAACATAAGTTACTGCTCTTTCAAGAGATAAAATATTGGAAATAATCACTCCTAAAGCTTCAGAATGCATATTATGTCTGTCATAAATTTGGAATGCTTCTTCATTTAAAGATTTTTCAATACATAATGGACCTATTTCATTTGGATCATAATTATCCAGCTTTTCAATATAACCTCTAACTTTATTTGGAGCGTATTTAATAGCTGAAAGGAATAACAAACCTTGTAGGGCAGTGTTTTCACTGAATGCAGAAGGTTCTAACACTATTTTTTCCAATAATACAATCAATTCCATCTTTAAATTATTATTCATGAATGCTTGGACGGTTAATGATACAGGTTCTGGATCATTTAATTCTAATATCCCAACAGATGTAACAGCTTCTACCACTTGATTTCTATAAATATTCTCAGGTGTTAAAACTAAATTCCATAATTGTGTATCAGAACGTTTTAGTAAGTATCTCGCTTGGTATTTAAACATACCATTCTCATTTGTAATTCTAATCAAATCTGTATCATTTAAACCTTTTTCATAGGCAATATATGCCAAGTATGGATCTCTCTTTTCACAATATCTTCCTACAGTTAAAGTGTCATATTGGTTATTATCCCTTAAGAATTTTTCTGCAGAATTATTTGAATCGATATAAATTTTTGCCAAAGTATTATAGACAGCCTGTTCTTGATTACCTTGTCTAACAGATTTCTCCAAAAATGGTAATAAAATTTTCAATCTGTTTCTTTTTTCCACTTCTTCGGTTAATTCACTAATTGGTACCTGACCTACCACTGAATTTAATAATAATTGAATGAAATTATCATCACAATCGACATCTAGTAATGCTGCAATGACTTGAGGAGTCTTAATTGGATCTATTTGTTGAACATAAACTTCAATGAATTTCAAATTATTTTTATTGTATAAATATAAGATTAATTCATGAACAAAATTGAAACGATCGCAAACAATTATTAATGGTCTTTGATCTTCCAAATTTGCATTTTTCAAGAAATTTTTCATCTTTTCCGGATCATAAACGTTATTATCTTTGACAATTCTTTCTAATTCGTTGAACTGTTTTAATTTAGAAGCTGCTTGAGCATATTTCAATACTACATCGTTATCTTCTGTCATATTAACAAATGAGGTTAAATAATAATATAAACCTTCAGTTGCGTTATACTGTTCGAATAATTTAATCAAGATATTTGAACCTAATAGATCAGAATATTTTGTAGCTACTTGAACAGCTATTTGAATGTTATGTGTCATATTATCTTCTAACAAAGCACTTAAACATGCAATTGATTGTTGTACATTTAAATGACCAAAATAATTAACTAACCAATCTGATGGGAATGAAGAAGTATGAATGACGCATCTTTTAATATCTTTAATATCAGTATAATTTTCTAAAGCTCTTTGGTATAAACCTGCTTTTTCTGATAAATCGGCAATAGTTGGTTTATCATAATGAGAAAATAATTTATTTGATAAAATTGCGTCAGCTACTTGTGGAGAATTTTGTAAATTAATTTGTAATACTCTTGTTTGTAAATGACCAAATTCAGGAGAATCATTTTTCAATAATTCTAATAAGACAGTAGTACCTTGTTGAACTAAATTTTGCGAATAAAAAATATCTGCTACTTTTTCTGGATCTAATTCTGAAGCAATTGCAGGAGTCTTGTATAAAATAGATGTAAACTCGGCAGCTTTATCAGGGTTCGATTTAGACATTATTGAAATCAAATGTAGGAAATTTGGTTTATAATTTATATTTTGGCAATAAGGTAAAATTTCATCATATCTTTGTAATTCCGCTAGGACATTAATTACTTTTGAATGAATATTGGATTTCAAATAACATTGTAAAGCCATATTTAAATCGTATTGTTTTATAATATCACCCAATTCTTCGGAACATTCTAATTTATCTTCTTGGAACCATTTATTAAATAATTGTTTCCTATTTTGCTCAAATAATGGTTTAGCTAATTGAATAGTTTCGATTTTATTTAATTTATCATTATCTAAGATTGTAGAAAAATAAATTAAAAGTGGAGAAATAGAACCTTGAACAGTTTTAACGTTTTTCAATTTTTCAATTGTACTATTATTAGTTCTTAAAGTTAAATTTGATGCAGCAATCTTGGCAGCATCATTATAATTGCCCTCTTCCATCAATTTATTGAATTGAGTTGAAAATAAATCATCAGCACCCATTAAAGCACCACCACTTCTCTTGGAAATTTTAAAAGCCAATTCTTTATCTGATAATTTTGACATGATATATGGGATCAATTTTTCCTTAGAGATCTCGACGGTAAGGACTTGACCCTTTTTATTAATACAGGCTAACCCATTACCATTATCAAAGGATGTAGCAACAAATACAGAATCTGCAGTAATTCTATTTACAAATAAATTTGTGCCTGTTTCTAATTCATAAAGGTGTATGAACCCATACTTGGTTAATAAATAAATTATACCAAATTTTTCAGAAATCTTGACCGTTAAGGGGAAATCATTTATGGCATCTGGAGGGAAGAAAATGTCCAATGTTTTTTTCGTGTAAGAGATAGGTTGAGATTGATCATGCTCTATTTCTATGATTCTTAATTCCCCAGAACTTGATGTAGAAGATCTTGTACCTGTGACAAACACTTGGACAGGTTCCGTATTACCATCTAATTTAATTGTGGAGAAGATAGCAACATGACCATCGATTGGTTGTGAGATGTTTCTTAATTTAGAAAACAATTGAATCTTACCTGCGATTCTATCATTTTCTTGAGTAATCCCCACAACAGCAAACCAATCGAAATTCTTATTTGCCACGAAATTGATAATTTGACAATTGTTTAAATTAGAATGTCTTTGAGTTAAAATCATTGGTGGGATTTCAATTTGACCATCAAAAATGTTACATACGTATAAGGATGTAGCAGTGACTAACCCTAAGTTAGATTCATCCAACCATTTCCAAAATAAAATAGGATCATTCATTTGGAACGACTTCAATTTCTCTTTAGTCTCTAAATTAAAGACTTGAACGATAGTACCATTAGCTCTCACTGCAATAATTTTCGATGATATATGCATCAAAGCAGAGTCACCACCCATAGTCTTTCTAGTGACCGCATTATTATTTTTCAAGTCGACTACGGCCACAGTATTTTGGCCATTATTATTAGATTCTCGAACTGTGACAAAATAATCACTTTCAAAAGTGATGGATCGTGAATTGAAATATTCTGGAGAAATACCAATGGCTTCCAACTCGGTGATTTCTGTGAAATCAATAGGTATATCTGTCATTATATAATATGTTTTGTTTTATCCAGCGAAAGTATCCTTTACAAAATTCTGTTGGTATTAATATTTGTTGTTGTTATGGTTAGCGGTTAAAAGATCAAATATATCGGTATTTGCAATTGGGAAAGATCAACGTTAAACCGTAAAAAAAAAAATAATAAATAAAAAAAAGCTGAGATTTTAAATTAAATAGCGATGTTTATGTAAATCTGGTCTTTCAATTGATATGCGTAGTCTATCTAGAGACTAGATTCCCTTTTCTATAAAATATCGAATCGCCTAATAGATATTGAATATTGAATATTGAATGAAATTTGAAATTTGAAATTTGAAACTAGAATTAGTTTTCCTTAATATGTTGTTTTCGATCTCTCTCCCTAGGCCGAGATTGGCAGTACCGAGAAGGACCCGTAGTGACCACATACCCAATTAGGTAATTTTACACACAAATAACTGCCTGCGGACCCCACTAAGCATAGCGGGAAATTTGAAATCCGAGAATTAGGGTTGTGGTGTGATAATGTTAGGGTTATACTCGGGTTTCTTTTAGGGTTATGTCTGTCCTAGAACAAGGTCACATGATCCAAAAAAGCCAAAGATCACAACACACGAAAGTATCGGAGTTAGATGTTTTAATCCCGAAACGCACCTGACCTATTTCGGATTGGCGGGTGACTCCGCCCAGTGAGTTTCCCCAAAAGGCAAATTTCCCACTCGTGCCAAACACGTGTTCGGCGGTCGGGTTTAATCCTCGTTTTCCGCGGAACTCCGACGATCAGGACATTCTTATTTCTTACTCGGCCAATTACCCCGCAAAATAGCTCCTCTTTGTGATTCTCCGCCTTATTACTGGGCCCTGTGTTAATGACTACAAGGTTGTTGGGGTAACTCCCCTGTTTATTGAGAGGCTGAAACGTATTTTACAAAACAGATAGGCAAATATATATACAAGGAAATGGAAAAGTATATAAAAAGCGATTGATTTCTTGGTTTAACTTTCCCCGTTGATCTTTCCTCGTTAATCTTTCTTCATTAATCATTTTTATTTTTATTTTTATTTTTATTTTATTTTTTTTTGTTCTGTTAATCCTTCTTTTGTTATTACATTTTATTCTCCTTACAAATTTCTATATTTTTTATAACAAAACTAACAAACAACAACAACTAGAACTTACTATAACTTACCCAGATGACTAGAGGCTCCACTGTAAATCCAGACTCACCAGTCTTCAATCCGAAGAAATTTCTCGCTACAGAACGTGACAACTCTAAAATCAATATCACACAATTGAACCATTTTTTAGAATCTACCCCAGAAAATAGCAGACTGGTTCGATCGTTAATCGATCAAATAGTCAATGACCCAATCTTGAAAACACAAACCAATTATTATGATAATGAAATATTAAAAGAAAGGGAACAGACTCTAAAAAAAATCGCGAGATTATCGTTGTATATGGAACAAGATATTAAAACAGTCCGCCATTCATTCCGTAATAAAGATTTACTTAAATCCTTACAAGACGAACAAGAAAATGCAAACACACTGACTAACAAAGATATTTCCATCTTTGATAAGAGATTATCTTTAATTGCAATGATCGATCCACAATTGAGCACAAGAGTAGGTGTTCATTTGGGTCTATTCGGTAATTGTATCAAAGGGAATGGTACTGATGAACAAATCAAATATTGGCTACAAACTAAAGGTGCTCTTTTCATAAAGGGGATATATGGGTGTTTTGCCATGACAGAATTAGGGCATGGTTCCAATGTGGCTCAAATGCAAACCACGGCTACTTATAATCCTGAGGATGACACGTTTATTATTAATACCCCTAATTTAACAGCCACCAAGTGGTGGATCGGTGGCGCTGCTCATTCAGCAACTCATTCTGTAGCATATTGTAGATTAATTGTCAATGGCAAAGATTACGGTGTCAAGACCTTTGTCGTCCCCTTGAGAAATATCACCACATTTGATTTATTACCTGGCATTTCCATTGGTGATTTGGGGAAGAAAATGGGGCGTGATGGGATTGATAACGGTTGGATTCAATACAAGAATGTGGTTATTCCAAGAGAATACATGTTGAGTAGATTTACAAAAGTGGTTAAAGATCCTCAAACAGGAGTCCCCACAGTCAAAACACAGCCTCAGCTAGATCAAATTTCAGGGTACAGTGCCCTTTTGAGTGGGAGAGTCAATATGGTGATGGATTCCTTCAGATTTGGTTCAAGATTCACTACTATTGCAACACGTTATGCTGTGGGCAGACAACAATTCGCCAATACAAAAGATTCTCCTGAGACCCAGTTGATCAATTATCCATTACATCAATACCGTTTAATTCCTCAAATTGCTATTACTTATTTAATCTCACCTGTAGCATTTGATCTATTGGATAACTATTATACCACATTGGAAGAATTATATACAGCAAGTTCAAACAAATCAAGTTCTGCATCTTTAGATTTGGTTAGTAAGAAATTGAAAAATTTGTTTGTAGATAGTGCAGCTTTAAAGGCCACAAATACATGGTTAGTAGCACAATTGATTGATGAACTAAGACAATCATGTGGTGGTCATGGCTATTCCCAATACAATGGGTTCGGTAAAGGATATAACGATTGGGTGGTTCAATGTACATGGGAAGGGGATAATAATATCTTATCATTAACTGCTGCCAAATCCATTGTCAAGAAATTCGTTGATGCTGCGTTAAAAGGGAAATATAATTCGTCGTTGGATGAGCATTCATTCGATTATTTGAATCCAACAAATATTATGAAAATCATGTCTACTTCTTCTTCACCCTATTTCGAATTTAAGGAAGGGGGCGGAGAAGATGATAATCAAGATTATAGAACCATATGGGGAGTCATGCTAGTCAAATTGATTGCACATATTGCCAAACAGATTAGAAAGACAAATGATCCAGACATGATGTCCAAATCATTGGTGATGGTATCAAAATTTCATTCAATTCAATTAATGTTGAAATGTTTTGAAACTAAATTAAACAACAAGAAAACCTCTGACCCTAAGACAAGAGAGATATTATGGAAACTTTATAAATTGTTTTCATTGTACTTCATCGACAAACATTCTGGTGAATTCCAGCAGTTCAAAATATTAAAACCAGATCAAGTCACAAACGTCATTCAAAAGAAATTGTTGCAATTATTACCTGAAATTAGAACAGAATGTATTGCCCTCACAGATGCTTTTAAGTTACCCGACGAAGTCTTGAATGCTCCAATAGGTTATTACGATGGTGATATCTATCAGAACTATTTTAACGAAATTATCCAAAATAATCCAGTAGAAAAGACAGAAGCTGGTAAGCCACCATACGTGGATCTACTCTTAAAAACATTGCACAGAGGTTACACATTTGACGAAGCTCTGGGTGGATCTTCAGATTCTTCCATACTGGAAAAATTATCCAAATAAATAAAAAAAAAAAAAAGAAGAAAAAATATATATATATATTAAAAACCCACGATGATTCAGTCACTTTCTGTTCCGTGTCCTTGCCTAGAGATACTAACTGAATAAGCCAAGCCTTGATGTCCAATGTTTTTTGTTCAATATAAATATATATATATATTCTAATTGTATGTACTTCGAATCTCACATCTCCAAATTTGAATTTCGAGTTAATAATTGTTTATAATAATGATAATTAATGATTATGATATTTTCAATACTGATATAGCAAATACCTATCGCGTTTTAACTTTCCTATACTCTTGTTAACCACTCCGAAATCTATTTCCTGGAAACCATATATATACAAATTTCCTAGTTAGGAATGACCCTGAATTCGGGCATGAGTCCGATCAATTTCCTCTTATACTTATTTTCCTGGTTGACAAATTTTCCTATTTTTCACAGTTTCCTTTTTTGTTTAAGATCCATTTGTGGGTTCGACTTTCCGCCACAAGGTTTTTCATTTCTTCATTTTTTTAATTTCTTCTTTTCTGGCTTTATTAAAAACCCGCAACACATTCCAGTTTAGGACATTCCATTCTGCAGCCGTTTCTTTAGACCTTCCCGGGTATTTTCGCAGTCAACATTCTCAATCATGTAAGTCTAAGAATAGACTGCAGGGAACAAGGTGAGGTGTACACAGAAAAAGGTGCAGAAAGAGGTTGTGTATCTGAGCCGGTATTAAAATTCGCCAATCAAATCTCCCTATAGTTACGGATACCGGATAGATACAGGAAACAAACGTAATTATAACTGGAAATCTAATCTATTAAGATAATACGTGGTTTCTTTTATTGGCTTTTTATTCTTTATTTGTTCATTTTGTTGACTAAAGAAATTTAATTTCTTGGCTATTGTTTCTGATACATATACTGCAGTGAGGCCTTTGAAAACATTTATATAGAATTAAAGACAAGATGTATTCTTTTTCTTTTTCTTTTGTTACAATTCTTTTTTCTTTCAAAATTTTTTTATTTTTTTAAGAGGCATTTACATTATACCATTAGTATAGACCTTCTCAGACATTCTTATATAAGTATATACGTAATGCCGATTCATGAAAATTTAGAAGACCAATTGTGTAAAAGTTCCGATAGTATGATACTAAGTGCTTCAACAGCTAGTAATGACATTTTAACGACTTCCATGAGTAACAACTATTTGAATACTTCAGCCAGTAATAGCAACGATTTGGCCTCGTCAGACCTATTGGAACTTGGAATCTCACAATTGAATACTTCACAATATTATGAAGTTCGGAAATTTATTAATGATGAGAGGCCGTTCAGTTTAGTTCGAAATTTAAAATTGGCCGATTATGTGACACTTCTTAATGCCATATTGGGTTTTTTTCCTATCATTTATAGTATCAAATTTTCAGTTGCTGATGAACCAAGATTTATCTATGTGTCATATTCCTGCATAACGATAGGGCTTTTATGTGATTTCTTGGATGGTAGAATCGCAAGATGGAATTCACAATCATCTCTAGTGGGTCAAGAGATGGATTCCTTGGCAGACTTAATTTCCTTTGCCATTGCGCCAAGTACAATTGCCTTTGCAGTAGGGTTTCAAACAAACGTCGATATGCTTTGTTTATCTTTTTTCATTGCTTGTGTATTAGCAAGATTAGCAAGATTCAATGTCTCCGTCAATTATTTGCCCAAGGATATCTCTGGTAAATCAAAATACTTCGAAGGATTACCAGCACCAACCTCGGTACTGTTAGTACTATTCATGTATTTTCTAACTTTACGTTCCAAGACGATGGCGTTCTTACCGCTCGGTGTAGCTTTCGATTCTTATATTTTCGAATTCCATCCTTTAGTCCTCGTCTTTGTAATCACAGGATGTGGTATGGTTTCGAAAAGATTAAAAATTCCAAAATTATAAACACAAACATAATATGCCAATATCATTCTCTGGTTATTCATTCAAAAACGCATTATATTCTTCCATTTGTTTAACTTTTCGCATCTTAAAATTACATTTTTTTTTATTGTATGTATACTATTATTTATCCACCTACAAGGTCAAAACTCAATCATTATGTTAACCCCATCTTATTAGATTTTCAGAATCGTTTCGTCCTGTTCTATCCTTGTTTTGTCGCCATTCATATATGCAACTGTTTTTTTTTTTAGACTTTTTTTTTAAAACTTCTTATGTTATGTACTTATGTAAATACTTATCTAATTTACTTCAAGAACTGTTCTATTTTTTTATTTTAAAAATCCTTATTTTCTTTACATTATTGTTCATAAGTTTATCGTTGCTTAGCATCATGAATTACTAAATTGGGTAATACTCAATACAATTTTCCTGAGAATGGCATTTATACTTTTCCTTCACTGAATCTCGGACTTTCATTAAATATGTGGGAAAACCTGAAAAAATCTAAAGTTTAAACTATTAAAAAGGGTATATATAATGGTAATTAATTTATCAAGCATACATATATATGTATATGGGTATAAGTATATAATTTGAGTCACATATTATAGTAATAGGCATATTATTAATAATACATCGCTTGTTTGTAATAGTAGTTAAATTACAAATAAAGCACTGTCAAGCAGTTTATTAATATGTTTTTCTTTTAAAAAAAATGGAGTCTCTATAAAAAAAAACACTCTAGAAATCTCTCATTTCAAATGACTCATCTAAATCAGTAGAAGGAACGCCTGTATAACCATTCTTAGTCCTAGTGGATGACCCCTTGGGATCAAAATCTTGTTCGAAGATAACATCGGGAGTTGCGTCATTACTATCAGTCCAGGAGACTGTTTTGTTATTTTGTTCATCCAAGTTAGTTTTTCTATTTCTTAAGATGGATTGGATGGTGTTTTGTCTAGCTTGGCGGATAATATACCAGAAAATTACCCCAAGTAGTCCAATAGAGAAAAATGATACGAACGCATATCTAGTTCTTTTGTGTTTGTCGTTTTCATCATCATCATCATCATCATTGTCATCATCCGATTCTTCCCCCTCTTCATCTTCTTCTTCGTCAGAGTGATGTCTATCATCTTCTTCGTTGTCATGTTCTTTTTCCGCATTCTTATTATTTTTTTCATGTTCTTCATCTTCCTCATCATCTTCCAATTTTTCCAACAAAAATGCATCAGAAATTATTAATGTATCATTATTTGGATTTTCAATTAAGTCGATATCATTATAAAATATATCTAGAATACCTCTAGTAACAAAAGGTTGATCATATGGTGCCATATGAGATGCATTAGCAATACTAATAAATGTTAAACCTGAATCATATAAAACATAACCAGCAGGTGTTTCTTCTCCTGATATTGAGTCTTTAATCACTAAGTAATAATGTTCTGTTTCCTTACTAAAGCCTTTAGAGTTACCCCATTGAATACCTTTTAAGGAATCTAATACACCTCTATCATTACAAATCAAATCTTTGTCCCCGTTGAATAAAAATACAGATACATCAGAATCAATTAATTCCGGGAAAAGATGGATAGATGGTTTAGAATTTTCATTAGTTAAAGTGTTTTGAACATCAAGATTACATTCTCTCCAAGGCTGTAACTTGGTAGAGTCCAAATTCAAAGCTTCCATGACACCTTCGGTGGAAAAAAAACTAACTGCATTTACAATTTCACTTGGCCAACTCATACCACAGGCTGGGAATGAATCTCTTAAACTATAATCATAAACATTCAAGCATACTTCATTTTCTGGTGTTTCTTCAGACGTATTTTTAGTGTATTCTATAAGTTTATTTATAATAATCTCACATTCAGGATGAGAAAAATTATTTGAATTAACACTGTTGATTGCCTTTTGACAATTTTCATGGGTTTTTAATAAATCTTGAAAGCCTGGGTTATCTTTGGATACTAGATTTTTTTCTAATGCAAAGGGTAAATATGCTAACGATTGAGTATCTGGATCAATCCATCCATTACCAATAAAAATACCCTCCAGATTGTAAGTAACTGAATTTTCAATTTTATTTTGATCCAAGATGGCCTTAGCAACATAAGGGATATATTGCCCAGCATAACTTTCACCAGCAAGAAGTAAATCTTTTTCCAGATCTTCAGGAAATACTGTGAAATACGATTCCAGAAATTGTAGAAAGTTTGAAGCAACTTCATCCAAGTTAGTATCATAATCTTCAAAATTGCCTTGTGAAAACCCAGTTCCTAAAGGTTGATCAACAAATAATAAATCAGCTCTTGTAAACCATGAACCTTGATTTAAGTGAACTTTATTATCAGCTCCTACTCTCAAGGGGCCTAATTCTAGTACAGCTCCATCCATTGATGAGCATCCTGGACCACCATTTAACCAAATTACTATAGAAGGACTATCAAAGTCTGATTTTTGAAATTTCCAAAAGAAATATTCCTCTTTATCAGTGTGATCTCCAGCTAATGGCATTAGCCCCGCATGCATAATAGGAATTGCTGATTTATCATCAATGTTAGATACACCGGGTATTAATTCTGGTATAACCTTAAAACTGTTTTGGTCAGGCAATGAATCTGCAAGTAAGGGGTTAGAAAATACAGAAAGTGCTGATAATACAACCATCACATTAGAAATATAAGAGAACAGCATCTTGATATTTCCTTGGATTGATCAATCTTCAACAAAATACAACGAAACTTTACTTCGTCATTGTTTATTTGTTACTAGATTTTATTGATAAATTATTTTTATAGCTCGACGGCACCTGAAATTCTCCGTAGGGAAACAATCGCAAAATTTCACACAATATGGGTGAAAGGTTCGAGGCACAGAGACATATATCCGCGTCAAAAGGAGATGCATAATTATATAAACATATATGATATTAAACATAAAAAAATAAAAAAATTATATAAATTTGTTTTTATTAGTTTTTTTTTGAGTTATTGTCGAATGAACTTACAATTGGATTTTTTTCGATGTCTGAAATACAAGAAGGTTCAACCCCTTTTTATTCGGGCGTTAATGGCTCAACGTTCCATATAGTGCCAGCATATTCCTCAATGCAACGGTCACTACTAAAGAATCCGACATTTGCAACACTATAAATCGATTTTTTGATCCATTCGGTCCTATTTGAATGGAAAGTTTTGTCAACAAGTTCTTGGGTAGCTAGATAAGAATCGAAATCATCGCTAACCAAATAGTAATCTCCATGTTGAACAATGCTATCCCAAATTGGCTTAAATTCACTAGTATTTTCTTCGGAGAATGTTCCAATAACTAGTTCATGTAAAACCATCTGTAGATTGTCAGATATATTGGTTTTATGAAATTGATGATCATACCTTAATTCTTGTACATTTTCACTTAGATTTCCGAATAAGAATATATTCTCTTCACCAATTTCTCTTGTTATCTCGATATTAGCACCATCAACTGTTCCTATGATTAAACCACCATTCATTACAAATTTCATATTTGAAGTCCCAGAAGCTTCTGTACCTGCAGTAGAGATGTGTTCACTGATATCACTAGCAGGGATGATAATTTCAGCAGCAGATACGTTATAATTTGAAATGAATACCACTTTCAGTAGATCTTGAATTTCTGAATCACGATTAACAACTTCAGCGACAGCATTTATTAATTTAATAATTAATTTTGCCATAAAATAGCCTGGTGCACTTTTCCCGCCAAATACAGATACTTTCCTTGGATAGACTTTTTCAACTTCTTCAAATGATGCTCCCTGTTTGAACATATTTTTCATTGAAAGATACCTATGGATAACACCCAAAATATTCATTTGTTGTCTTTTATATTCATGGATTCTTTTTACTTGAACATCAATAAGAGTGTCATTCAAATGATCCATATTTATAATATGTTCCCCATTATTTTGCTGTTTTATGAAGTTTCCTAATCTCTTTTTATTATTCAATTTAACTTGGTTCCATTTTCTCTGAAAGTTCTCATCATCAACAAAGTCTTGTAGCTTGGTTAGTCTGGGTAAGTCTAGTAGATATTCTTCTTTTACATCTTCATTTAGCGTTCCTGAAATTAGATCAGATAATTCAGGATTACACTGTCTTAACCACCTTCTAGGCGTAATACCATTTGTAACGTTAATAAATTTCGAAGCTCCATAGAATTTTACAAAATCTGCAAAAATGGTAGTTTTAATTAATTCGGAATGTAATTCTGCTACACCATTAACCTTATGTGAACCGACTATGGCTAAATAAGCCATTCTGATTTGTCTTTCAGGTGAACTCTCTTCAATTAAAGAAATTCTTGATAGAAAATCTACGTCCTTAGGGAACTTTTTCTCAACTTGGTTTAAGAAGAACCAATTAATATCGTATATAATTTCCAAGTGTCTTGGTAACATTCTTCCAAACAAACTTATTGGCCATTTTTCAAGTGCTTCCTGCATCACTGTATGATTTGTGTAAGAGAATGTTCCGTTGACAATTTTCCAAGCCTCGTGCCATTCAATTTTTTCTAAATCAATTAGAATCCTCTGTAACTCAACAACTGCAAGAGTTGGGTGCGTATCATTAAGTTGAATTGCCACCTGATCAGGAAATTCAGACCATGGTCTTTGAGTCTTCTTAAATCTTCTGACGATATCATGCAAAGTTGCAGCGCACCAAAAATACTGCTGTTTCAATCTTAATTCCTTACCCTGGAGGAAATTATCGTTTGGGTATAAGCAAGCTGTAATAGCTTCCGCACGCTGTTGCTCTTTGACAGAATTTCTATAATCACCGGAGTTAAACTTAGCAAAATCAAACTCAGTAGTTGGTCTAGCTTCCCATAACCTGAGATTATTCACTGTGGTTGTATTAAAGCCTGGTACCGGAAAATCAAAAGGAACTGCTAATACTCTTTCACCACCAACCCACTGAGATGGATTGAGGGTTGAAGTATCGCCATCCTTTCTGTCAACATAGCCATAAAATGTAACAGGCACTTGAATCTCATTACGTGCTATTTCCCAGGGGTTTCCTTTAGTCAACCAATAGTCAGGGGTCTCAATTTGATAGCCATCAATAATTTTCTGAGCAAAAATTCCATATTTATAGCGCAATCCATAGCCCCATACAGGAATATCTTTTGTAGACATTGAATCCATAAAGCAAGCAGCCAAACGTCCTAAACCACCATTACCCAAGGCAGCATCTGGTTCTTGATTTAATAGGTCCTCTAGATTAAATCCCAAATCTTGTAAAGAATTTTTAATCATTTGCCTAGCTTTTATTGAATCTCCATTCTTCCCATTGTTTTTTGGAATAAAACTAATTTTCATATTTATTAAGGCATTATCCAGAGCCTTACCCATTAAAAATTCAAGAGACATATAATAAACACGTTTGGGGTCTTTTGTCGTCAGTCTCTGCTGAGTTTTGTTCCAATCAATTACTAAATTGTCTTTCAATGATGATGAAGTTGCTTCATAAGCAGCAAAATCGTCACAATTATATAAAGACCTTGCTAAAGTGGTTTCAACATGATTGATAAATCTTGTTTCAAATTCTTCTGCATTCTCAAATTTGGTAACTTGATGTTTGTGCCACAAGTTTCTAGATTGAAGAGGAATGGTTGAGTCAATCGCCTTTATCTCTTGTGGCAAAAATCCCGTCAATCTTCTAGTCAATCTTGGTAGATGTGCAGGATCGGTAAGATCCCCTGCTATCATGTCATTTGTTGTACTGGTACCTTGTGGGGCCATTTTTGTATTGAGTTTGGACCTAGGTTTTGTCAAGAGTTGATGATTATTTCAAGTTAATAGGTAAATGAAGAAAGTAAGTCTTGAAGTTTGCTTTCAGAATATATATATATATATGTAGTTCCTTACTGAGGTATTTTGAAACTCTCTTTCCAAATATACGAAGTGTCACCCATGACTAATGCCTTGTGGGAAATTTTTCTTGCTTTAAACGAATTTTACAATATTATTAGAATTTTGTACAGAAGCAACTGGAGGCAACTAATTATGTGATGCTGGTACATTTCATGGGACATTCCATATTCTAAAATTAGATAATTGTTTGCCAAAGCGTTAAATCAGAAAAGGTTTCGTATATATCCATGTTTATTACATAAAATTTTAATAAGGAAAGGGGTGTTATTTGAAGGTTTGGTGATATTCCCTTAAAAAATAAATGGGTGGCATGAATGAAAATCTTTATAACTAGGTTCTAAATATGGTCAACAGAATCGAAGAGGATAAAGGGTAAAAAATTTATAAGTTGAGAATAAAAAAACGTATTAAGAAATACACCTTTAGGGTGTTTGGATTTTTTTTTTATAAATCTTTTATTGATGCTTAATTGTCAGTTGTAAATTCAATTATAAGTATTATCTTGCAATTGACGTATTCTATTGTTACAAGATTCGCAATATATTCTAAAATATTCTAAAGTATTTGGATATTATTGTTTGTGACATACCACACTACACCTTATGACTATTTTCCTGAAATAAAATATCAGTCAATATAGATCGGTACAAAAAAAACTAAATTTTCCTGTGAAATACTAAAACAGAATATTAATAGAAAATTCTTTTTTGCCAAATATTTTTGGGAAAAATATAGGTAAAAATTTTCTGTTTTGTTTATGAAAAATTAATTTAACTAATTTTTAGGAGAAGGAAACCAAAAAGTAAAATATACCCTAATTCATGCCATACAATGGCCGATTTTAATATATGTTATTAGTATCTCATTTAAAAATTCAAGAAAACATCTTTTTTTTTTTGATTATTTACATCTTCTGTAAATGAGTAATTGTATAGACCAACTCAACGAAAAATAAAAAAGATTGAGTCTCTCAATCCATTTATTTTTCTCTAACAGTTAATTAAATATATTGCTAGAAGATTTTTTCTATCTTATTTGCACAACTATAATTGAGGATTCATTGAAGAGAGTTGTTTATTATATATTGAACAACTTGAATTATTAGTTGGTATAAAAATGTATTTCATGTAATCAGGCTTACTCTAGCAGTAACAACCTCGGAGAGAAGAAGCAGTTTCTTCACGCATATTAAGTCTTCTTAAATAGATTTACTACAAATATTTGCTTTGTTGTGGTTACTAATACTAGACTTCTCATTCGACCTACCTTCCTTTTGCTCGGACAATATTTTGTACATTAAACGATATTGCTATCAAACCATTCACATTACTTCAAGAAAAATAATAATCAGCCCAGTAAAATTATTTAGATATTTGTTTACCTTCCGCCTAGGTATCTGATGACGTTAGTTTGGCCAACGTCATTACAGACTTCAACAACAATTGAGGGTATATAAGCATTTTGATTATAAAATCGGACAATTTATTGGCTAAACGCTATCTATCAGGTAAGTATTACTTGTAGGTATTAAGACTTTAAACATGTAGTTTTTATTGCATTATTGTATATTAAGGAGTCTGCGAATTATTATTCTTGACAAAGCACGTGAAAAATTTTATTATCGCTGGAGTGTAAATTATAACCGACAATTCAAAAAAATGGTTCCCTAAAGCTTGGTAAAAAAAAGTATGAAACATGCTATTTGATTAATATTCTTTATCATTAACATATTATTGGACTTATAATCCTATTATTATGTTTAAGAAGAATTTAACTATTACCACTCTAAGTAATTTGAAGAATTCTGAGTCTAGGAACATTCGCCAAACATGCAGAGATGCGCTATCAAATAATGAATATGAATTCCCAGGCTCTCAGGTTAAACAGACAACATTTGAATCTACTGTGGCAAATGGTGTAATTTATACCGATAGCAACAATGTTCCCATTTGGTTCAAACAAAAATATTCAAACACAATTGTGCCTACAGTTTATACAGCATGGGAATATCCAAACAACATACCTATCATTAGAACACATGACTTTATTATCGAAACTAAAATATTTAATGGTGCAAATTTGATGATACCTGGAACAGTTGGACCTCATGATGAAAGGCTAAAACCAGGAAAGATTTGCGGTATTGCTTCAACCAAAGTACCTGGCACGATTCTTGCAATTGGGCTATGTACATTTGATATGTCTACTGTTGATACTCCTTTAGGAAAGACAGGTGTTGCTGTGGAAGTGCTACATTGGTATAGCGATGAGCTGACAAATATTTTCAAAATCAAACTTAACCCCCCAACAATAATGAATACCTCTAATCTGAAAACTCTCGAATCTATGACACAAGAATCTATGACACAAGAAATCTCTGAAGCTGAATCTGAAGTTAAACCAGATGCACCTTTTAATGATACGTTTACTTCCAACGCCGATGACCTGGCTGAAACTTTAGAACAACTTAGAGTGGAAGATATTGATAATTTCCTAACCCAATCTTTGTATTATACAATCACTCAGGAAACATCCTTACAGCTACCCATTATTTCATCGACATTTGTATCTGGTTATCTCATGAAGAATTTACCGAATGTGGACCATAACCAGGTGAATATTAAGAAGTCTTCCTGGAAGAAAACTGCCAAATTCTTGAAGCATTTCGAAAAAGAAGGTTTCTTAAAATTAAAAGGTAAAGGTGATGATCTAACTATTACAGGCTTCAATAAAGAAAAACCTCAACTCAAAACATTTGTACCTTACAGAATTGGGAAGCCTGCTGGCGCCCTTCCATCAAAGGATAAACAAGACAATAAAAATTTTTTAAAAGTTGTAACTTTGTACTCCCCAAAAAAGAAAAATGACAGCTGTTGGACTGCCTTAGGTCTAACTAGTAAATCATATTTCACAAGTGCAGAAATTACATCAGCTATTCAAGGGTATATTGCAAAAAAGAATTTAGCAAATCCTAAAGACAAAGCAAAAATTTCAATGGATGATGTACTCTTTGATCTAGTTATTACTAATAACAAAGCCAATGCAAATAGAAACATCATGAGATCTCAAGTTGTAGAACCTGTTTTGGTAAATAATTTCCTACTATATCACCAACTGTTTACTCACGATAATATTTCACTATCCAAACACCCTAAAAAAGGCTCACCACCAACAGTGAAAATGGTTACCGAAAAAGTAAAACGTGGTAAAGTTATTACAAGAGTTTCAAACTTTGAAGTATTTAATATTGATGCTAAAGATATGTCAAACGAACTAAAGGTGTTATGTAGCGGTTCTACATCTATTGAGGAGCTTCCTAATGGCTCTGAAGTACAAGTACAAGGGCCTCATGGTGATATAGTAATGGAATATTTTGAAAAGCATGGCATCCCAAGAAAATGGTTTGACTATACCAATAAAGTTAAACCAAAGAAACGTAGGAGTTAAGTATCTTAATTTAACTTCGTTATATTCTCACTTCAGCATATAGCATATAGACATAGTGTGTAATTTAGATATTTTAATATTGATAATAATATTTAGGATTTGCTGTTGCGATTGTTCTGTGCAGAGATAGCCATGAACTTTTATCTTTTTATAAAACCTTCTTTTTCGAAATCTAACAGTCCGGGGACAAGCTCCTAAAAAAAAGCTTTTAAATCTGGAAAACTTGAAGTTACTGCAAAGAAGATACAAGTTTTTAGTAGAGAATATCCATTACTGTAGCTTTCCAATTATAATGTTAACCAAACTAAACTTTACCTTGGCCCGACAATTCCATTGTTCTTCAACATGTTTCAAAGCTCGTATCCTTTCGAAAAATCATCCACTTAAAATGGAGGTCCCTTTAGCCTTACGTTACCTTCGTGCTATCGAATCAGGAAGAAAATCATCTGAACAAACTGTAACGCTACAAACTGTTGTAGCAGCTGCAAGAGGTAATACCCCATTGAGAGGTGAAATTAATTTTCATATGCTAATCAGGAAACCAGTAATAGCAGTATTTACTGAAGACCCTGAACAACATAAAATTGCTAAAGAGATGGGTATTGACATAATAGGGGGCTCTGAACTAATTGATAAGATTGCAAGTGGTGAACAAAAGATAACATTCCAAACTGCCTTTGCGACGACTGATATGGTACAAGATCTAGCTAGAGTAGCACAAAAATTAGGTAAACAAAAAGTTCTACCTCAATTGAAGAAAAAAACTGTCGGTGATAATATTAGGGAATTATTACAAGACAAATTATATGTTGTACCATTTGCAGAAAAGGCTAGTTTTATTAGCTTCCCTGTAGGCAAGTGTAGCTTTACAGATGAAGAAATACTTCGAAATCTAATTAAAGCTAGAGAAGGACTACAAAAAGCTCTTAGGGAACAGAATAATAAAAAACCAAGCACTATTATTAAAGCAACTTTAACAAGCACTCATGGTCCAGGTATAGATATCGATTTATTTTAAACGGCAATGACATCCTTGTAAATATCCAATACTTAATCAACAATTGTATAATAGAATCTATTATTCTAAATGATGGAACAATAAGATCGTCTAATTATCTAGATATGATTATATCACAATTTCTTCTATTAATCTCATTTAAACAGATGTATACAGATACGTAAATAAGAAACTACTGAATGCTTATATAATAAATAATCTCATTCATTTCCATTGAACAATCCAATTAACAGGTTCTTCAGACCTAAATGGAATTACTTCGATGTTTTCCCTTTCGTTTGTAAAACTTTTTGCTATTTTAATATTTTGTTCATCTTTAAGTAGGTAAACATTTTTAACATTTTTATTGGATTTACTCTCTGGGACTCCATAAAATTCTCTACCTGAATCTGTAACAAAAGTTTTTAATATGTCTAACTTTTGTACCTTCTCAAATATGCTTGCAACGTACGCTAAAACATATGGTTGAGTAAATACACCTGCTGCAATTTTATGGGGACCCAATTTTGATGGATTTGTTGGATGTGGGGCAGAATCGGAGCCTAAGAAAAACCATGGCTTACCAGATGTAGCAGCTTCAATTAAAGCAATTCTATCCGTCTCTGTCTTGGCAACTGGTTTACAAAAGTTTAGGGGACAACCAGCCCAGTCATCCATTGTTAACCACAGATGATGAGCTGTAATTGAACCTGCAACAGTAACAGATTTACTGTCCTTAGTTGAGCTGTTAAGCTCATTAATCAATTCAACTGCTTTCTTAGTAGTGCAATGTTCAAGTATGATTTTTAATTTTGGGAAAGTTGCATGCAAAACACGCAATTGAGGTAAAAATAAGGGTTCTGCAGTCATTATATTGACAGTACCCTTGGCATCAGACGGGATTTCACCATGTAAGTTAAGAACCAACCCTTCTTCTTCCATGGCTTTGAAGGTTGGATACAAGGTCTTTAGGCCATCAGGGTTGCTCAAATCAATACCTTGAGAAGAATTAGTGGTGACACCAGCCGGATATAATTTAAATCCATAAAT
Source organism: Henningerozyma blattae CBS 6284 (assembly GCF_000315915.1). Classification (NCBI taxonomy): domain Eukaryota; kingdom Fungi; phylum Ascomycota; class Saccharomycetes; order Saccharomycetales; family Saccharomycetaceae; genus Henningerozyma; species Henningerozyma blattae. The sequence continues at coordinate 767,912 of NC_020193.1, read as the reverse complement.
AAAACCAGATTCTTTAGCAGATCTTACTAGATCAGGAGTAGATTCAGTATTTAAGTATAAACTCATTAGAAATTGTGTTGAGGGTGATATATCTTGTAATTTATGATAATATCTACGTGCTTGTTCAACAGTTGTAATTGGAGGGGTTAAGTTAGGCATTACATAAGCTGTGCTGATCCCTCCCTGTTGAACTGTTGGTGTAACTATTTCACACATTTCACCATCACGAAGGTGTACATGCATATCACATGGTTGCCCTAGAAAAATTTCTTCAGTCATTTTAGTCTTTTAGTGATGTCTTACTATTAATAATGTTTGATATTCTTAATGTGATCAGATAAAAAATTAATGTCTAACAACATATATATTATCAAGTAATTTTACAACAAATACACTGCTCATAATATCCGCAAATTCTTTTATAAATTCTTTTCTAAATTCTTAATGAAAAATAATGATGACTACAGATGGTTTTCAAAATAAGTCTATTTAGTGAAAAATACAACTCAGGCGGGACTCGAGTCAACCGGAAAAAAAACTAGCAGCAAGATCTTACTAAGAAAAGAAAAAGTCGGCTATATTTTTTTTAAAACCTTTTTAGGAACGGCTCATCGATTATTTGAAAAAAAAATTCATTATTTACTAGTAAAATGTAAAAACTTGCTTAGAAAAACACAATCTTACAGAACTAATACATATATGAACGCTACAAACATACGCTAGTTTTTTCTTCTAATATATTATTTTCGTCTTTCCAATATTTAAATTGTTAGATATAACGAAATTATGACTAGCAAAGCTCCAGCCTTATCAACTTCTCAAACTGAAGAAACATTCTCTTTCCAAAAGTATGATACCAATGCACATAACAGAGATTACCTGGGTGATTTAGCTTCTTCAGACTTATTCACTGCTATTAAAAATTATTATAATGTAGATAAAATAGCGGATTCGTTGATCGGAACAGATTACAAGCGTGTTACTTTACAATTTCCCGATTCTTTAATCTGTGATTCCAGCATCGTGTTACAATTGCTACAATCAAATCCTAAATTGCAAAACATAAGATTATATACTTTGGCTGATACTGCATATAGCCCATGCTGTGTAGATGAAGTTGCGGCTGAGCATGTTGAAGCTGAATTAGTAATTCACATGGGTGACTCTTGTTTGAACAATGTGTCCAAACTACCAGTAATATATTCATTTGGCATACCAGTAATTGATAAACATGCAGTTATTGAGAAATTTGTTAAATCTTATCCAGAGAAAACTGAAAAAATATGTATCATGGCTAACGCACCATATACAACCTATCTATTAGATATATATGAAGAGTTACTATCCAAAGGTTACACAAATTTAGTTTCTTCTTCAATTGATAAATCCCAATTGGATGAAAATAATATTGTTATTGATGATATTTCAATACCATCTGACTACTCTAAGATTATCAATTTTGGTAAACGTATCATTTACACAAAGACTCCAATATCTGAAGAAGAATTCAATACCCAAGATTATAAATTATTTCATTTTACCAAACCAAGTGATTCATATCTTCTATATTTAACTACAAAATTTAATTCGGTTACTATTATTAATCCAGACTCGCTTGAAATATTTGATGGTCCATTACCTTCCTTGATGAAAAGATACAAATGCATGCATGTGGCTCGTACTGCGGGTACAATTGGTATATTGATTAATACTTTATCATTAGAAAGAACAAATGAATCGGTCAATAAATTAATTTCACTAATTCGTTCCCATGAAAAGAAACATTATCTTTTCGTTGTTGGTAAGCCAAATGTTCCAAAATTAGCTAATTTTGAAGCAATTGATATTTGGTGTGTTGTTGGTTGTAATATGGGTGGTATGATTTTGGATCAAACAAATGAATTCTATAAACCAATAATTACACCATATGAATTAACGTTGGCTCTCGAAGATGAAGTTACTTGGACAGGCGACTGGGTTGTTGACTTTAATAAAGCTCTACAAGATATTGAAATTGAAACTACCGAAGACAGCCAAAAACAAGATAAAAAAGAATATTCAGATGAACCTGAATTTGATGCTGTTAGTGGTAAATTTGTAAGCACATCAAGACCTTTGCGAAACTTAAACTATATCGATATTCAATTAGAAAATGAAGCTACTGATTCAACATCTAAACAACTTGTGCAGAATGTATCTGGAGGAGTTATTGTGAAGGGCACAGTTTCTACCTCTGCGTCTATACTAGCAAATAGGTCCTGGCGTGGTCTAGGCCATGGAGATGATGAGGGTGAAACAGACGATGAAGGTGCAGAAATTGAAGAAGGTATTTCTGGTGTAGCAAGAGGATACGATATGGATAAAGATAAATTGTAAAATTATTTATATTTCTTTAGCATTTCTGTAGTTTTTTTATGCATAATTTTGTGTCCTTTGCTTTGCTATTAACTACGTCATGATAGTAGTTCGATTTAGATATTACAGTTCACCTGATAAGGTATGTAGTTGAGCTTCTTTACCAAGATGTATTTAAGAATAAATTCAGTGTTGACTCGATTTTTTTTGTGGGATCTCTTGTTGCAGTTTCTATTTTAGGAAGAATAATACATTTTGAAAATATCCGGCCCGAGATGTTCAGGGTGAAATAGAAAACTGATTTATTTGCGACTTGTGTGTTAAATCAGCAAAGCCTATAAATCTGTAAAGAAAAAATCGAATCAACACCTAGTTTAATACTTCCTAATAATAACCAAATAACGATATATATAAGATGGGTGCTTCATCATCAAAAATCATAGACACTCTTTTAGAGGATACAAATTTTAACAGGGATGAAATCGAACGACTAAGGAAAAGGTTTATGAAATTGGATAGTGACTCCAATGGCTCAATTGATAGAGAAGAATTTATGAATATACCGGGTGTGTCTTCTAACCCACTAGCAGGCCGTATTATGGAAGTGTTTGATACAGATAATAGTGGAGATGTTGATTTCCAGGAATTCATAACCGGTTTATCAATTTTTAGCGGTAGAGGTAGTAAAGATGATAAACTGAAATTTGCATTTAAAATCTACGATATCGACAATGATGGCTATATATCAAATGGTGAATTATTTGTTGTTTTAAAAATAATGGTGGGTAATAATTTGGATGACGAACAATTACAACAAATTGTTGATAGAACTATCATGGAAAATGACAGTGATGGAGACGGCCATTTAAGTTTCGAAGAATTTAAGAATGCCATTGAAACCACTGAAGTAGCAAAGAGTTTAACGCTAAGATTGAATATCTAATTTTCAAGCCTATTTTTCTAAAACAAAATACATATGTGTAACTGTATTATATTGTGTTTCATATGCCAGATATTTTTGCATTCATTTCATTTGCTCGACGATATTTTGGAAGCCAACAAAATTTCGAAATTCAAATTCAATGATACTATTCTACTAAACTCTATGGTGGAATATTTTACGAACTTTTCATAACATCACATATATGTGTATGTAATATATATATATTTACTAGTCTAATTAAAATTCTTTAATAGGTAGATTATTTTCCAAGAGAAGTTACCCTCTCGGAATCTGAAATTTTACTTCTAAGCTTAAAATGAAAAATAAAAGTAAGAAATACAATCTAATATAAAAATTAATAAAAATAAATTGGGGACAGTAATAAAACCGATAGCTGTATCTTTGCATTGTATTTAACTATACTTATCTTAATCGTAAGTTTGACTACACCATTATATCGTGTGCGTTAATCGGAACTAATTCTAAATAAGAATGTCAAGTACTTTAGAAAAAGTTAGAGATCATTTAAAAAGTGAAGGTGAATATTTCTTTTTAGATTCTTCAAACAATAAAACAACTGATATATTAGAGGCAACTTTATTAAAGTTTCCAAACAATTCTACTAATGGCTTAGAAGAAACGTATCAATTAAATGATGAAACTGAGTTTATGGTCAATTCTAAAAAGGTTCCATTAAGAGTAATTCTTCATTGCTGGATTAATAAGGATTCAAATTCAGCAGAATATTTAGAAGACTGTAAAGCCAAGAATTTAATCAATGTTTCATTTTTATTTAGAAATGATTTAATCAATTGGCTATCTGGCAAATCTGAAACCTCCGCTTATATTCAAAAAATCAATGATTCAAATACAAATATAAATGAAAATGCAACTGTTTTGAGTGAAGACGTAAATGATAATATCAATTCTCCTAGTACACTTACTGCTACAACCTCGATAGATATGAAAACAACACCAACTAATGCACCTTTAGATACAAAATTAAAACGTACACTTGAGCATGAAAGAATATTATTGGATCATAATAAGGAATTACGTGGTTCCAAACCAATTGATTTTGGTTACTTAATTAAGGATGCTGAGTTAAAACTAGTTCATTCAATCAAGTCCTCGCTTAAAAATAAGAAATATCCAGGTAGAGATTCTAGTGGTATATCAAAACATAAACAAAATGCCCATAATAAAAACATACGCATGAAAGATCCAATTATTTTGATACCCTCTGCTGCTTCTTCATTATTTACATTGTCTAATATCAAACAGTTTTTAATTGATGAAAAATATATTAACCCAAGAGATATAGCTTCAAATCACTCAGAACTTGTCACAGTGGAGAAGAAATTCGACAGTTTAGCTAAGCCAGCTAGATTTTTAATTGTAAATAATACTAGAATGTTTACAAAACCTGAATACTGGGAAAGGGTAGTAGCTGTATTCACTACAGGTCACATATGGCAATTTAATAATTATCAATGGAATACCCCACAAGAATTATTTCAACATTGTAAAGGTTATTATTTCTACTTCAACAGTGATACTGTACCACAGCATGTCCAACAGTGGAATGTTTCAAGGGTGGAATTGGATAAGAATAAGAGGTATAAAGATATGGAAGTCGTACGTAACTTCTGGCTAGAGTTGGAAAAAGAATTAACGAGTAGAGGCTACCATTAACTAATAATTCCTGCATTCTATTGATCTATTAGTGTGTATAGATATGTACATATATATATTTATAAGGAAATAAGCTTTTTAGTAAGGCTGCAATATAATTCTTATAATAATGTTTAAAACTGGATTAAGGTATACCAGAGAAAATTGTAAATCCAAATTTATTTCGGAGTAGTTGTTTTATAGGAAAATTCTTACACAAACTTGGCTGTTCGCTTGAGGTAATTGCGAAATGTGTTAAAAAAGTGACTTTGCTGGATTTAAGCTATTTATGCCAAATATTCAAAAATACTATTTTGTAATACTAAATAGATCATATTTTTGATTAATCAAAGATCTTAATTTAAAAATAGATAAAGACTGATAGTCGCTGTTCAAAGGAAATTTTATACCAGCTAAAGAAAACACATACTAAAAAAATTAAAAGATGTTTAAGAAACATAAGAATCAACAAGATGTAGATATGGCGTTTTGGTGGAAAAAAAATCCACACACACCAAATGAATTTGTTAAATCGATTAAAGAACAATTGAATATATTACATAATTTATCCGGCATCTCAAATACATCAAATCTAATCGGCTCAACTAGTAATGAAGATAATAACACCAATGAGAAACGTCGAGCTCAAGAAGAATGTTCTAAATATTTAATAGGCTTAAAGGAATTCATACTACGAGATGGAAACAATGGTAACACACTTGGGAATCAACCAAGCAACGAGTTGATGGATGAGATGTATAACGCTATGCACAATAAAGATTTATTTTATGATTTAATAAATAATTTCTGTGAGTTAGAATTTGAAGCTAAAAAGGAAGTAATGTTAATATATGCTATTTCATTAAGATATAGTAAGGATAACAAATTAGTCACTGTGGATTATTTAGTTAGTAAACCAAGTATTATAAAACTAATGATACTTAAAATTGAGGAATCATTAAATAATAAAAAAAATTATCAGGATAATTTTTTAATGTTAGGTAATATGATAATTGAGAACATTAAATATGAACAATTGAATCGTATTATATTAAAAGATCCTAATTTTTGGAAATTTTTTGAATTTGCTAAATTAAATAATTTTGAAATCAGTACTGAATCATTACAAATTTTAAATGTTGCCTTAACCTCTAATATTAAATTAGTTTCAAGAGAATTTTTTAATTCATATTCTAGTGATGATATTAATAATAATAGCAATGAAAACATTCCAAGATTTATCAATAATATCAATAAGCTAATAGTTAATGGGACATATGTCATAAAGAGACAGAGTATTAAGCTACTGACAAGTTTGATATTAAATCGTACTTTTAGTACTTTAAGAAATGAATATATTAGCTCTGCGGATAATCTAAAGTTAATTATGTTATTATTAATCGATAAGAGTAAGAATTTACAATTAGAATCCTTTAATATATTTAAAGTCATGATTGCTAATCCTACCAAGGATAAGTATGTAATGGAGATTTTAATTAAAAACAGAGAAAAATTAATAAGGTATTTTAACAATTTTAATTTGGATAATCAAGACTCTAAATTTAATGATGAAAAAGAATTTGTTATAAGAGGAATAGAAACTTTACCAAGATTAGCAGAACGTGCGGAGTTTTAATCCATTTTATCACCATACGCCAACTAGCTTATCATTTGGCAAATATATATAACCACTGCATTTAATATCACTCCTCACATAATAATAATTCAATTGTAAAGTATAAGAATACTTACACACCCACACACACACACGCACATATATATATATATCTTCTATGTAAGCAATTATATAATACTATTATTATTTATAAAAGGTAGTTGATAATAGAATTTTTATATTTAAAAAGAGACTAATATATTAATAGGAATTATAAAACGTTAATCTTTGTTACATATAATGCTGGATGCGCTTATATTATAGCCCAGTTAAATAGCACGCTGTTTATATTTTATTTACTTTTTCTTTGTTTTTGCACCTGCCATCTGGCCATTAGTTTTTTCAAGGAACATTATGTAAGAGTTTGCATCTAAAGAATATAAGGGAAGCAAATCGGACCGGAAAAAAGAGATCATCTAAAGCTTTATGGAATAGGAAATAATAACCTATGTAGTGTAGTATAAATTTACAATGCTAGAAACTTAAAACTCAAAACAACGAGACTTGGTATTTAAATAAGCTTGATAGCGCTTTGTTTCTATACAAATTAGATACAAAAGTAGAAAACTGGGCAAGACAAGACAAGACAAGACAATATAAAATAATAACTAATTTATTCAACGTATACTATTTCGAGCAAATAAAAGAACTTGTTAAAATGTCAGATGAGATTCCAGAGACTAGAGAAAAACCAGACTTCAGTTTAGAGAATGCATTATTACAAACCGATGAGAAGAATATGACAGAAGAGGAGAAACAATATCTTTTAGAAATTGAATCCTTTATTGGTGAAGGTATAAAGGCAAGAGATAATATCTATAAGAAACATATGGGGCAGACATATGAATATGAAGGGAGAGCTTATTCATTTGCAGATGAAGAATTAAAATACAAGACATGGTCCTTTAGTAATTCTAGAATCAAATTAATTGTCTTTTCCATTGTCATATATATCTGCTATTATCTACTATACAAATAGCAAAATATCTTCATGATTTCATGAGTATTGCACTATTATCATTCTATCTGTTTAAGCCATACTTCGAGCCCTGTTTCATTTATTTAAATATTCACTTTTAAGTATATAAATAATAATAACTAGCCGTATGTATTAAATCATAACATTTCATAGGAAGTTTGCCAGGAGGGATTTCGCAAAAGCCGTTATACCAGATGCTAAGCTAATCCATCCCATCACACTTGATTTGATAGACATGGGGATATCGGTTATCTTGATCAAAAAAAAATGGATGTTAATAATTCAACGAATAATAAGGTTTACTATTAAGTACAAGCTGGAATAATCAACAATTCAGAAATTGTTGGGTTTTATTTTTCTTTTTTCTATTTTACCTTAGCCGCTTTGCCTGTTGTGGAAGGCCGAAAAAGAGGAAACTTTAATTGAATAAAACAAAGGTTAATTCAAGTTTCAGTTCAACAATTCCTGTTTTTATGGTAAGTTTATCGAAGAAAAGAATTTGTTATTATTGTACTTATTAGAAGGATAGAAGATTGATATGTCTTTGAAATTAAGAAATATCATGGATCTTATTTACATATTGGGACCTAAATCTTTCTCGGGAATATTTTTTTATGTTTGAGATTTGTGATAGCACCTGCTTGTAGTATACGGCATACAGTATATCTAGAGGTTCTCATGAATACGTCTACTAGATAATTTGCCCTTTGATCATCATCTATGAAATATGATACAATATGTAATATAGTAAATTTTATATATAAGATAATCGAGAATGAGTATGTAAGTATGTCACATTCTAGAATCTAAAGGATTTACCATCAAAATAGAAAAGAAATTTTTTTGGTAGATTTTCTAATCAATGGAAAAACAAAAAAAGAAAAGAAAAGCAAAAAAAAAAAATTAGGGGCGGGCGGCAAAATCGGTTGCCTAATTGGGAAAGCTTGCAGATCCTGCCGAGAGAGCGATTGGCTCTATATAAGCAGATTGTTTCTTGTAGTTGGATATGCTAGAGTAAAACAATCTATAGACTAGTAGTATAAAACATACATAAAAAAAATATCTTCAGCAAGAATAGTTTTCTGGTTCCGATACTAGAATAACTCAATTCATACAAATTAATATACATACATTGATGTTGCCGCCTGATATATGATTTTTTTTCTTTAGTTTGGGTTCAAAGGAATCTGACGTGTATCACCTATTGATAATTCTGAGTTACCATTGAAACGTCAGTAATCGCCCTTGCATACGTGAAAGCTCCGTTTCGTGCTAGTGTTATATCTTAATCAAAGAGTCCTCTGGTTTATAAATCAAATTGTAATTGAAACTATTGATGATCCCTACAGTATTGTTTCTAAAAATTGCACTATCAATGACCAGTTGCAAAGACATTCCAAAATATGGACCCCAGATCGATCTATTCGCCATGTTTGCATTCATCTGTGTGGGCTGAGTGTTGTTTAATGGGATTATAGAGTCACGTCCATTCTTATCCCTTCCAGACTCATCGAATCTTACTTTCCCATTAATGTTGATAACTAGGATATTGGTACCCGGTATTTCATGGAAATCTAATAAACTTAAAAGGTGGTTGGTCTTCACAATAGAATTGGACCATAATTCAATAAATGACATGGCTTGGTTGAAAGGTGTACCATTGAATATGACTTTCGAACTCGATTGGTTGAATAAGTTTAAAAATGAATTTAACTTGCTGGCATCTGGCTCGTCCAAATGAGCCATGATCTTCTTGACAAAAGTCACGACAATGTTAAAATTATGGCTGGAATTCATCTCAATTAATCGATTCTCTATCGTTTTACTGTCGTTTTACTGTCACCTTCCTACCGCTTCTTCGTCACTTCTCTATGCGGATGATGTCCATCGACCTATACTTATCTCATGACTACTATTGTTAAATGCATTGAAGAATGGGAACAATCGTTCATGAAAAAAAAAGTAGTATAGAAGAGAAAGAAAAAAAACATTAGCATGTTACCCTACCATCCTATAAAACTGAAAAAAGAATACGTATCACGTGCCAATCGTTATGCGATAGCGATTACGCCGTACAGAGTGACTTACGTACGGAGTGATATATATCCAGGCACCACATAACCCAACAAGAAGAAGTGCTGCCGTGTTTTCTCTCTCTGTACGCCACCGGTCCAATAGGGGCTGCATGTGGCCTGCGAGGCGTTCTGTGTTTCCCGCTCGGGGTGACACCGGCGTTGTCCGCCAAACTAAGTTGTCTACAGGCGCCCAATAGTAGGATTTACCTACAAGCATAGAGGCGACAGGACACTGTTCTGTCCGTTATTTATTCCTGTGAAGAGACAAAGAGAGAGAGGCTTCCTAGGCAGTTACGGATGCAGCCAATGGAAAAAAGCAGCTCGCACGCGTGGAAACAAGGCTACTTTCTCATGGACGTGGAAAACTGCGACCGTTGTTGGCAAGTGGAAATAACTTTTGGAACGCGTACAGACGTGGTATATATTCAATTGCATTTGCCAGTGGGGGAGGCTTTGCCATGAATCATATACACACACATAAACATATATTCATATATATATATGTTTTAGCTTTTGGCGTGTTCCATCACTACAAAACCAACCCCTTCCCTTCCCACCTCATCATCACCTCTTCCCCCATTTTGCTAGACGAGACACGATATCTTTGCTATCTCTCTTGCTGGTGCCGCTACTCCTATCACTCTTAATACTAAAGGTTTTTCCACGGAAACTCTCGTTCTTGGGTTCTCATAACGTCCCATTGTCACTGTTTAGTATTAAAGCATTTCCAAACACCATTGGTAAACAACAGGCGTTTGATAATCCCACCCAGTCACAATCACAATCGCAATTGCAACCGCACTCACGCCTTGATAAAAAAATGAGTGTTTCTACAAGATCCGTCACTTTAACTCATGGGGCTTTAGAACATGCCATTGCTGTTCCTGCAAGTTCATATTTTGCTGCTGCTCTATTGAAAGACCAATTCCAAAAGACTCTAGTGGAACCATCTCCAGATTATTCTCAAGATGAAGAACCAGTATCTGCCATTGAATTGCTGGGGAAGTTCTTGGGCTATGTCTCTGACATTATTGAAAACTCCACTACTGATGATTCTACAACCACCTCATCTTCTAGCGAAACAAGCCCTTTTAATGATGTCTTACGTGTGGCAGTACATGAATTCGAAAATTCATATCTTTTATCTTCCAATTCAAAAGATATTCATTCTCTAGCTGTTAATAATTTGAAAATCTTTGAAAATACAACTCTATTGAAATCAAATGAATTGATCAAGAATTATATCAAATCTAAAATCATTTTGAATGAACCTTTCACCACTGAAAAGAGTGCTCTTCTGGATCCATCATTAAAGACAAATATTTTCGCCATCTTTGGTGGCCAAGGTAACACTGATGATTATTTCGAAGAATTGAGATACTTGTATGATATCTACTATCCATTAATCAAAGATTTGATCGAATCTTTGGCTAAATTGTTATTAGATTTATCTACTACCACCACAAATAATGATTATGAAAACATTTTCACAAAGGGTTTCAATTTGATCGATTGGTTAAAAGATTCAAACATGACTCCAAATCAAGATTATCTATTATCAATTCCAATCTCCTGTCCTTTAATAGGTATTATACAATTTGCTCATTATATGATCACTGCCAAATTATTGAATTTGACACCTGGCGAGTTGGCTTCCTCTCTAAAGGGTGCTACTGGTCATTCTCAAGGTTTGGTCACTGCAGTGGCCATTGCTGAATCTAAAACTTGGGATGATTTTTTTATCTCTATGAAAAAATCCATTACCCTATTATTTTACATTGGTGTTCACTGTCATTTGATTTATCCAAACACTTCTTTACCAAATTCTATTGTTCAAGATTCTTTAAATAATAATGAAGGCTTACCATCTCCAATGTTATCTATTACAAACTTGTCAAAGGACCAAGTGAAAAATTACATCAAAATTACAAATGATCATCTTCCTGCTGAAAAACATATCTCCATCTCTTTAATTAATGGTGCAAGAAATATGGTCATTTCAGGTCCACCACAATCACTTTATGGGTTAAATTTAGCTTTAAGAAAGGAAAAGGCTCCGCCTGGTTTAGACCAATCAAGAATCCCATATACTGAAAGAAAATTGAAATTCTCAAATAGATTCTTACCAATCACTTCTCCCTTCCATTGCCACTTATTAACTCCAGCTCAAGACTCCATTGTTCAAGATTTACTCGCCAAAAATGTCGATTTCAACCGTAAAGATTTGAATATCCCAGTATTTGACACTTTTAGTGGTAAGGACTTACAATCTTTTGATGAAGATAAAGATTCCATTTTAGCAAGAATTGTTAAATGTATTATCACTTTACCTGTTAATTGGGAAACTACAACAAATTTCAACGCTTCTCATATCTTAGATTTTGGTCCAGGTGGTTCTTCAGGTTTAGGTATATTAACTCACCGTAATAAAGATGGTACCGGTGTTAGAATCATTATCGCAGGTAATATTAATTCAAATGGCTCTTTAGATGATGATGATAACGATATCGGTTATAAAAATGAAATCTTCAATTTGAATCCTAAATTAGTGAAATTCAACATCAATTGGTTAAATGAATTCAAACCAAAATTAATCAAAAATAAATCAGGCAAGATTTTTGTTCAAACGAAATACTCTAAGTTAATCGGTAAACCACCTATTTTAGTCCCAGGTATGACACCAACTACTGTTTCTCCAGATTTTGTGGCTTCCACTATTAATGCAGGCTATACCATTGAATTAGCAGGTGGTGGTTACTTCTCCCCTGTAATGATGACAAATGCCATTGATAAAGTCATTTCCCAAATTAAAAAAGGTACTTCTTTGGGTATTAACTTAATTTATGTCAACCCAAGAATGTTACAATGGGGTATTCCTTTGATTAGAGATTTGAGATCTAAAGGCTATCCAATTCAGTTTTTAACTATTGGTGCAGGTGTTCCATCTTTAGAAATTGCCACAGAATACATTGAAACTTTAGGTTTAACTCATTTGAATTTAAAACCAGGGTCTATTGATTCCATTTCTCAAGTTATTAATATTGCTAAACACCATCAAAACTTCCCAATTGTCGTTCAATGGACGGGTGGTAGAGCTGGTGGTCACCACTCTTTCGAAGATTTCCATGCTCCTATGTTACAAATGTATTCTAAATTAAGAAAATACAAGAATATCATCCTAATAGCTGGTTCTGGTTTTGGTTCTTCAAGTGATACTTATCCTTATTTGACTGGTGAATGGTCAACTAAATTGAATTATCCACCAATGCCTTTCGATGGGTTCTTATTTGGTTCTCGTGTCATGGTTGCTAAGGAAGCCAAGACTTCATTAGCTGCTAAGGAATTAATCGTTCAATGTAAGGGTGTTGAAGACAGCGATTGGACTAAATGTTACAAAAAGTCAACTGGTGGTATATTAACTGTTCGTTCCGAAATGGGTGAACCAATTCATAAGATCGCTACCAGATGGGTTGTTTTCTGGAAAGAATTAGATGACACTATCTTTAATTTACCCAAGAATAAATTGTTAGCTGCTTTAGATGATAAACGTGAATATATTATTAAGAAGTTGAATGAAGACACTTCAAAACCTTGGTTCCCAACAGTCAATGGTGAAATCCGTGAATTGAACAATATGACTTATAAAGAAGTTGCTTATAGATTAGTCGAATTAATGTTCATTAAATCAATTAATTCTTGGATTGATGTTACCTTGAGAAACTTTGTTGGTGATTTCTTACGTAGAGTTGAAGAAAGATTTACCACTAAGAAAACTAACTCTATCCTTCAATCTTATTCTGTGTTGGATAAAGAACCTTTGAAAACTTTAGACTTGATCTTTGAAAATTATCCAAATGCTAAAGATCAATATTTAAACGCTCAAGATGTCGATAATTTCTTAAACATGTGCTTGAACCCATTCCAAAAACCTGTTCCTTTTGTCCCTATTTTAGATGAAAGATTCGAATTTTTCTTCAAAAAGGATTCCTTATGGCAATCAGAACATTTGGAAGCTGTTATCGATGAAGATGTTCAGAGAACTTGTATTCTTCAAGGTCCTGTTGCTACTAAAGCTTCTACTAAAGTTAATGAACCAATCAAAAATATTTTGGATGAAATTCATGATGGTCAAGTTCAAAAATTATTAAAAGATTATTATAATAATGATGTTGACTCTATTCCAACAATTGATTACTTTGGTGGTAATGATCCAGTTATTACTGAATCCTCATTTACTAAGTATATCTCCAAGAATGATTCTAAGAAATTAGTTATCAATTCCAGCACTATTAAGAATGAAAACGTTTGGTTTAATTTGTTAGCAGGCACAAAGAAGGACTGGAGATTTGCCTTCTTCAACACTGATAGAATCGTTCAAGATGTCTTATACGTTGACAATCCAATTAGGGATATCTTTAGACCAAAACATTTTGCTGCTACCTCTAACTCTGAGGATAATTCAGCTAACTCTAATTTGATTGTAGAAATTGAAAACTATAACGATTCATCGAAGGCCCAAGTCACATTGTTCGACAAGATTCAAGGTGAATTTAAACCAATCGCAAAATTATCATCCATTGAAAACAATAAAATCGAATTAAAATTGATTGAAAATAGATCAATGGATAACAAACCAGTTAAATTAAGCTTATTGTACCATTTTAATAATAATGATGGTTTTGCCCCAATTATTGAAATTATGGAAAACCGTAATAACAGAATTAAAGAAATGTATTGGAAATTATGGTTAAATGATGAAAAGTTCGACTTAAACTTCAGTCCAAAGGATGAAATCATTAACAACAATCAATTCAGAATTACATCTGATGCTATTACCAAATTTACTCACGCTATTGGTAATAATTGTGAAGATTTTGTGAAGAGAGAAGGTAGAACTATGTTAGCTCCGATGGATTTTGCAATTGTTGTTGGCTGGAGAGTTATTATAAAGGCAATTTTTCCAGAAACTATTGATGGTGATTTATTGAAGTTAGTACATTTATCAAATGGTTATAGAATGATTCCTGGTGCTACTCCATTAAAGGAAGGCGATTTAATTACCACATCTGCTGTAGTTAAGTCTATCGTTAATCAACCAACCGGTAAGGTAGTTGAAGTTATTGGTACTTTATCAAGGGAAGGCTCCCCAGTTATGGAAGTCACTTCATCCTTCTTTTACAGAGGTAACTACACTGATTTCCAAAACACTTTCCAAAAGACAACCAATCCTGTTTACAGAGTAACCATTAAATCTCAAAAGGATATCGCTGTTTTACATTCCAAAGAATGGTTCCAATTGGATGATGAAGATATTGATTTATTAGACAAATCACTTTCTTTTGAAACCGAAACTGAAGTTACATTTAAAGATGCCGAAATTTTCTCATCTGTAAAGTGTCATGGCCTGATTAAAATTGAATTACCTACTAGAGAATTTGTGGAAATTGGTGTTGTAGATTACGAAGCTAGCGAATCTTTCGGTAACCCGGTAATTGAGTATTTGAAGAGAAACGGTTCCACGTTAGAACACAAGGTTAATTTGGAAAATCCAATTCCAATTGGCACAATTGAATCTCAATCTCCAAACACAAATGAAAAATATGCTAGAATTTCTGGTGATTTAAATCCTATCCATGTTTCTCGCCATTTTGCTACTTACGCCCAATTGCCTGGTACTATTACACACGGTATGTATTCTTCTGCTGCAGTTCGTAGTTTAATTGAAAATGCTGCTGCGGATAATGTTTCTTCAAGAGTTCGTGCTTACAGTTGTAACTTTGCTAATATGGTTTTACCAAATACTCCATTGAAAACAACTATCCAACATGTTGGTATGATTAACGGTAGAAAATTGATCACTTTTGAAACTAAGAATGATAATGATGTTGTTGTTCTAACAGGTGAAGCTGAAATTGAACAACCAGTTTCTGCATTTGTCTTTACTGGTCAAGGTTCACAAGAACAAGGTATGGGTATGGATCTATATGAAAACTCAGAGGTTGCAAGAAATGTTTGGGACAGAGCTGATGCTCACTTCAAGAATACATATGGTTTCTCTATCTTAGAAATTGTCAAGACTAATCCAAATGAATTAACTATTTATTTTGGTGGTGAAAAGGGTAAGAAAATTAGAAAGAATTATACTCAAATGATTTTCGAAACTATTGTTGATGGTTCCGTTAAAACTGAAAGAATTTTTAAAGAGATTGACGAAACTACTACCTCTTATACTTTTAGATCACCAACAGGTTTGCTATCAGCTACTCAATTTACTCAACCTGCTTTAACTTTAATGGAAAAGGCTTCTTTTGAAGATTTGAAGTCTAAGGGGTTGATTCCTGTTGATGCTGCCTTTGCTGGTCATTCATTAGGTGAATATGCTGCTTTAGCTTCCTTGGCAGATGTTATGTCAATTGAATCTTTAGTTGAAGTTGTATTCTACAGAGGTATGACCATGCAAGTAGCTGTTCCAAGAGATGAAGTGGGAAGATCTAACTATGGTATGATTGCTGTAAACCCAGGTAGAGTTTCTCCAACATTTACTCAAGAAGCTTTACAATTTGTTGTTGAAAAAGTTGGCAAGAGAACTCAATGGTTATGTGAAATTGTTAATTATAATGTTGAAGGTCAACAATATGTTGCAGCTGGTGATTTAAGAGGGTTGGATACTTTAAATAATGTATTAAACTTCATTAAAGTTCAAAAGATCAACATTGTTAAACTACAAGAAACTATGTCTTTAGAAGAAGTCGAAGCTAACTTATTCGAAATAATTGATGAAGTTGCTAAGAAATCCTTAGCTAAACCACAACCAATTGAATTACAGAGGGGATTTGCATGTATACCACTACCAGGTATCTCAGTACCTTTCCACTCATCATACTTAAGAAATGGTGTTAAACCATTCAAGAGCTTCTTAACTAAGAATATTATTAAAGAAAACGTTAAAGTCGATAAATTAGTTGGTAAATATATTCCAAATTTGACCGCCAAGCCATTTGCAATTACGAAGGAATATTTCCAAGATGTGTATAACTTAACTGGTTCTGACAAGATTAAGGATATTCTAGATAATTGGGAATCCTACGAAAATAAATAATTTTAGTTTTCTCAAATTTTTTCCTTTGTTTACTGCTAATCTTATAAGGTTCCATTTGTATTCTGATTTTATTTATTCTGTTTTTCTTCACAGATAATAAGTTAGTCTTAGTATTTATTATATATATTATTCTTTATTTTTTCTTCGTATATTTCTGTTTTTGGATAATTTTTTATATACCTGTTATTAACTGTTAATATTTATTAATCCTTTTAATGATTCATTGCGCAAACTATAATTCAATGTTTTTTATTCATAAAAAATTATGTATCAACCATAGCCTAATTTTTTTACTTTAAGCCCATAACCACGGGAAAATCTCATCACTTTTTACAATTTAATTCATACAGGCTTGGAAATGGGAAAATTTTTACTAGGCCGATGTTACTTCAAAAATTTCAATAGATTTTATTATAAAATTAAGTAGATGAAACCTTAATTATTATTTTTTGCTTTTTAACATTTAACAAAAGAGCGATGTTCAAATCAAATAATCATTTATATATTCCACATTTTCAATTTACATAATTAGTGAATAAGATTACTCAAGACACTGTCAGCTATTTTTCATCCTAGGTCTATAACACCTCTAGATTCTTTTAAACTTTATCACTAACGCTATTTTTGGATCATCTACAATACTGTTTACGAGAAACGGCGGTTCTATAAAATTTGTTAGTATATCATTTTTGTTAAGGATAACGTTTGCATTTCATACCTCAGCCAAATCCATTGTATTTTATTATAATTACGAAAGTGAATTAGAATAAAATTACTTACTTAAGACAACAAGAATCAGAAATTAAATAATCTGGTTAAAAGAGAAACAAGAGAACAACTACTAATTAATATGCGTAAGTGTAAAGTTTTTGTGGGTAACTCTCATCCAGAATTAGGTTACCTAATCTGCAAAAGATTGGGAATTGAGCCTGCACCATGTACCTTGCAAAATTTCGCTAATGGTGAAACTTCTGTTCAAATTGGCTCCTCAGTTAGAGATGAGGATGTGTATGTTATACAGTCAGCATCAAGCAGCGTTAATGATCATATAATGGAATTGTTAATTTTGGTTTCTGCTTGTAGAGGTGGCTCAGCTAAAAAAATTACTGCTGTTATTCCACAATTTCCTTATTCAAAGCAATGTAGGATGAAGAAGCATAGAGGTGCTATTACCGCAAGGATGTTAGCTAATTTGGTTATTATGGCTGGCGCAGACCACGTTATTTCAATGGATTTACATTCCAATCAAATGCAAGGTTTTTTCTCAAAACCGGTAGATAACCTTTATGGAGGTCCTTGTTTAGCTCAATGGATTACTGAAAATATTAAAGATTATCAGGATGCTGTCATTGTTTCAAAGAACCCTGGGGGTGCTAAAAGAGTTACTGCACTTGCTAGTACTTTAAGAGTTAATTTTGCTATGATTCACACAGACCGCCGCCGTGCTAAAGATATATATTCTCAAAATAAAAGCTATGAGCAACTAAAACGTAGAAAGCAATCTATGCTAAGAAAAAATAGGCCTATTATTAGGCCTGGTGAAGACCCAAATGAGCAAGAAAAAATTTTTTTAACTGAAGGTATCCAAACGGCAAGAATCCGTAATGGACATGTCATTGATGATAATGTCGCCGAAAGTGATAGTGACAGCTCACTTTCTGAATGTAGTCCTGAGACTAGTTCTTCTAATCCTACACAAGATGCTTATGCTTTGGGAGAAACTTATGATGGATATGATTCTGAAGATGATGAACCAACATTAAATCAACAGCATGAACGATTAATCACTTTAGTTGGAAATGTTAGAAATCGTATTGCAATTATTTTAGATGATATGATTGATAGACCAGGTGCATACATTAGTGCAGCTGAACATTTAGTTCAAAACTGTGGCGCAACAAAAGTGTACATTATTGGTATACATGGTATATTTACTGGTGATTGCTTGGAACAGTTGGAACAATCAGATGCAATTCACCAAGTTGTTGTAACCAATACCTTCCCAATATCAAAAGAAACTCTTACCGAGTCTAAGAAATTGGTTGTTATTGATGTTTCTATGATTTTTGCTGAATGTATTCGCCGTAACCACAATGGTGAAAGTATCTCTGTTTTGTTTGATTCCATTACTAATGTAGTATAGATGAAAATGAAACAAATCTTTTTTTTTTTTTTTGATATTGTACGAATATCTTTGTTCAATCAACTTTTTTAAGTTTTTTTTTATTTTTTCTATAACTATTGGATTTTCTTAGTCATATATCTTCCTTTATTTTCTAGTATATACTCTCCAACAAATACCATTTAAATAACCTAGGTATTTCTGTACATTTAGCAATTTGATATTCTTATGTGGATGGTCTGGTTATCTATTAGGTTAGTGATTGCTGTGAAGGTGCGTATCCTCGGTAAAAGATTGAATGAATAAATAGTATTGAACTATTTTACTAGGAGTACGTGTTACTTCTGATAGTTATTATATTTTAGAACTCAGTTTCTAAAATAAGATTAAATTTCTCTAAGGGTGAATAAATCTTTATATGTTAAAAGTTTGTATAATATATATCTACAAATATAACTTTAGCACTATATCATAGGTATTTGAGCCCTGAACTGCCTCATTGCTTCAAAGAATGGCGAGATTATTTTGATAAGAGGCATTTGTTCTAAATTATTGACGTTCACGTGCATAATCATATAAATTGTTCAAACAGTCTAGTATATTCTGAATAATCCATAAAGTGGTAACAATTGGTCGAATATTTCCCACCCAAATTCTAAATAGGAATGGAAAAACCAAAATCGATGGTACACTTAATATACATAGTACAAGCATTATATTATTTTGAAGTATATTTGCAACGTAGGCTCCTGTCAATATAGCAGCAATACTTGTGATAAATGAGCCAATCCATGTTGTCCTTCGAACAACATGCCCGTTAAAATTATCTTTTATATCATCCAGATCCTTAATTCTACCATCCCAATACGTTTTTTTCTTTTAATCACTTTCTCTTGTTGAAGACTAATATGTTGAAGTGTTTGAAGATATTCATTGTTAAAAAGAATAGTGGCATTAAATCGAATTAAACTGACATCAAAATACTCTAAAGAAGTCATTAGTGATTTCAAATTAGCCATTGTGTATTGAATATCAAAGTGTACCGCTCTCATATTGAAAAATACTCTTGAACAGAGCATTTCACACCTATCGATTACCTCATCATAGAGTGGTAGTTTAGTATCAGAAACACGATCAAAATATTGAAACGAATAGATAAAAGATGAGATAACAAAAGATTCGGGTGATATAAATTCTTTAGGTGTATTTTTACGTAATTCCTGTAACAATTCATTGAGGTTAAAATTATTTGAAGCTTCAATAATAACGACATTTTCCCTGAAATAAAAATTTGAAACAAAATTGAGTACCTTGGTGTTTTTAGTTCGATATATGGCATTTTATATAGATTAAGGTTTCTTGTAAGAAGGCTTGGAAATTCGATGGTTAAAAAAATCACAATTTTTCGACCTTGTAAACTTGCTAATGTAGTATTGGGCATTTCTGAAACATGTTCTGGGATATTTTCATAACCTGGGGCTATCAAAATAGATGCATTATCTTCGTTAGATGAAATGAAGCTGTTCAAATTTTCCACATAAATTTCACCCTTATCATCAACAGAAATAATGGCTATTGGGTTTTTATCATTTAAATATTTTGGTAATTCTCTTTGTATCTCTTGTAGAAACGAAATATCCTCTTTTTTACATTGATCATCTTCAAGAAATCGAAGCTCTGGATATTTAATATTTGACATAATTGGTTTTAAAAACAAAAAGGTTAATTTAAAGTTAAACAATAAAAAAGTACTGGATTCAATAAGGTATGTTCCTATTGTTTAAATATTTTTTTAATAAACATATATTTTCATTATAGTTTTTATATATTTTTATTTTTTTACGAATTATTATTCTCAATATTGTGACACATTAATTATAGCCACAATAAAAAATATTTAAGAAATAACACTAAAAATAATACACATTAATTATAGCCACAATAAAAAATATTTAAGAAATAACACTAAAAATAATACACATCAATTTTAGTTTTAATAAAATTTGTAATCGTTTGGATACAAGATAATGGATACGTATTTGAAAAACAGTATAATAATGTTTTTAGTTATATAATTCTGTGATCTATTTCATAGTCACCATTCTAGTTATTTATATAATTCGACATGGATCTACTTTGTAGAATTAAATACGTCATTTTCATTAGTATCATGCTTGCTTTTTTTGTCACAATCAGTTTGAGTGCAATAATCAATTTTAGGATTCGTAATATTGACGGGGGTAAAAGTTTGCGGTAGATGAACCCTTTCAAATTTTTTGTGAAATTGTTTATGAACGTAATTTAAGTCTAAATGTCTAGTCAGAGATATTTTGGGGATACAACTAATATAATGTTTGTCATCAAGTTGAACATCAAGTGGGTCTTGAGTATGACAGCCTGGTGAAATCTTTAATCTAATAGAATGTGATTTTTCATCATTGTTATCTGTACTTTCATACAATTCAAAATTAATTTGTGATAAATAATCAAATTCTGGCAATGCATTCCGATTAATTCTCATTGGTATGCCTGATTCATATATGATATTTAACAATGTATAAATGTGAGATTCTTTTGTAAAATAGGCATGGCATGCAGGATCCTCTTTATTTTTCATATCAGCAATATCTTTAAGTATTTGTTGAGCTAATGGTAAAGAAGTCAGTAATCCAATATCTAATTTCTCATTATCTTCGATACCATATTCCTTAGGGCAAATGAAATCGAATAAAACTTTCGCTAGTTTAAATAATTCTCTAAATTGCATAAACTTGCGTTCTTCAAAGACCGATATCATAGAGTTTGCATTATCTGAAGTCTTGCTATTCTTCTCAAGTACCCAGCCTAATGATCCAACGCTGTTTGAGGGTTTGTCTGTGCTGCTTAGCTTATTTTTAATTGATTCTACAATTTTAAAGTTATTTTTAGCCAAAATATTAATTGGATATTTGTCAACTAGAGAATGTGGACAAAGAGCATTAAATTTTTCTCTAGCTGGAGTTTCTAAATCACTTGGATCAAATATATGCTCTAAGAAGTCTCTATTGTGTAATGCGTCATATTTCATAGTATCATATAGCTCTGAAATTTTAGATGGATCAACTTTTTCAATGCATGTAAATTCATTGAAAAGTTTCTCCCATCTTTCCTTGAATAAACTAGGGTCTTCAGCACAGCACCATTCTGATTGCATTGAATCTGTGTCTTGGGTGGCAAATTTATAATCCATCAATTCTTTATGATAATTCATTAATTCAACTACTCTTTTCATTACAAAGTAAGGTTCAGGCATCTTTTTTGGCCAAGAAAATTGTGGAGTCATCTCTTTCCCTTCCCTCAAAAGTAGCTTTAGCTTCTTTTTAACCTTATCCATTAAATCTTTTGCAGCATTACTGTCATCCAATAAATCACGTCTGATGTTGATTTCGTCAGTTCTAAATTCATTTGCTCTATATAAGGCAGTAGCCCAAATTTGAGCTGATAATAAAACTCTCCTCTCTGATGAGGAAAAAATCTTAATATTTTTCAATATATTTCTATTCAGCAGGTCAAAGTCTTGCCTAGTTTGTTCACCTAATTCTCTTGCTTGATACCTAGCAGAATGTGTAGGTTCCCCACCCCATTTTAAGATGAATTGTACTTTTTCTACTTCATTATCAGACTCTAATACTGGCTTCAATTGAATCTTTGTGCCTGGTATTTCCAATTTCTTACTTAAGGCGTTTATTAATGAAGCAAGTTTATTCTGGTCCTCTGCATTCTCTTCTTGGGCAATATTTAAAGCTAATAGAGCGATTTTTAGATCATTTGGATTCCTAATAACAACTTCTTCTTTATAGCCTTTTAATAGAGAAATAAAAATTGGAGATGTGAACGAATGCTTAATCTTTTGTTTAGGTGTTCTATCAGCATGCCTAATAACAGTTACCAAACCTTTAAATACCCATTTCTGCTTCTTCTCTTCTTGAATCAGATGTAATGTTTTCTTCTTTTCATCAATTTCTTTTTTGGCTTTAATAAATATATCTCTTAAAATATTTGCACACTCATCATAATAGGCATTGTTATCTTTGACAAATGAAAAGCCATTAACATCAATAACATAACTCTTCCCACTAACTCTTAGAAGATCGAACCCACAAATCATTTGTGAGAAACATGTACATACTTTTTTAGCAATATCTCTTTCGTCATCCGTTAAATCTGTTAGATATCTGACTTCTTTGCCATGAGTATTTCTTTTAACAACACCATCTACTACTGGTGATTTTCTAGTTTCAGCATGACAATAAGTTTGGCCCACGGTATAAGCTTTTACATCTTCAAATTTATCAGCATCCATAAATTCTTCATATATATAAGACCCTTCCGTACGAGGATGAATTAATGTTGGATCGAATTCAGATGATTTATTTCCGACTTTCCTAAATAATCTACGCCCTCCACCGCCATTCTTTGAATGATAATATATATAAATATTATGATCTTCTCCATCAACAGGTTTTTCTACAAATGGTTTTTTCATAATTTTGCCATCCACCTCTAATGTATCATCATCTAACATTCTCCAATTGGGTTCAGGCGTCTTATTAAATATAATGTTTAATTTCAACAATTCCCTTTTGAGATCTTCATCATTATCAATTTGAGGGCCTCCATCTCTTGAGATTTCTAATCTTTCAGCAGTAGGAACTTTTGCAGATTCTAAAACTCTTAATACCAAACGTCTATCCCATAAAACTTTTTGCATAATTAAATTATTAATTATAAATGGTTTTCTTAATTTTACGTAGTTGATTGCCTTTTCTAATGGGAACCCATTTGAAAAAAATGAAATTAAGAAGTCACAAGTTGGCCAATTTTCAATATTTTCATCTAAGATAACTTTATCACCAAATATAATTGTTTCAAATTCACCATTTTCAATTAATCGATTTAAAATTCTTCTACAAGGTTTTGATAAAACTTTAGCATCCATTGCACAAACACCTATCTTTCCAATTTTTGGTAATTGTAATTTTGGAAATTCTGGTATAACAGTAGTGATTGATTTACTATTACCACCATTATTATTATTATTATTATTATTATTATTATTATTATTATTATTATTATTATATAATTTCAAATTAGGAGGATCCATAGAACTCAGCGCAGATGGTGTACTTGTAGCCATATTAAAGTTTGGAGTATAATTGAGATATGGTGAACTAATTGTTGTTGATGTAGGTGTTGAATTTAAAGGTTGGGTAATCATATCTTCAATTGTTATAATTTGTTTTGGTTTCATTGTATTATTAGCATTGATGTTTAAACTAATTTTTGAATCAATACTTGTATTAGAAACATTAGAATTTCTTTTTGGTAATGGGATACCTTGAATAAAAGACTCATCTTTTAGATTTGGGCTTGAATTTAAATTTAAAGATACCGATTTGGATAAACTATCTAGCGTAGGTGAATTATTTACAGGATTTGAAAGAAGATTTGCATTAATTGAAGTATTTGTTGGTGAAGTGGAAAGGAAAGGGGATTCATTATTGACTAAGATTGGAATTTCTCCTATAGTGTTTCCATTCAAAGAAATGGAATTTGAAATTGGTGAACTAACAAGTACACTAGAATCTACACTTGAGTGTAACGGAGAATTTGAGAAAGTTGCATGAGGAGGGGCATTCGTATCTGAGGTGATGCTCAAAGTTCTTTGTAATGTTGTATTAACATCTTCAGTTTCCATTGTATCTAAATCTGGGGTTCCTGGTCCATGTAACTTCAATGATTTATTTTCGCTTTTTGATGTGGTTGGACTAAAACTTTCTAAAATTGGAGCCATAGAAGCCATTGCATTTCTAGTCTTTTTATTCACAGTAATGCTAGAAGATGTTATGGATGATGTAGAAGAAACTATAGGGGTGGTAGAGTTATTATTTGTTTGGATAGGTTGCAGTGAATTATCATCTTGGTTGTCCATTATTGTAATGTGACGTTTCTTCTTTAAAAAATATTAATTAATTAATTGCTCTAGATATACTAGCGAATTGAATGTTATTTAAATAAGAATAATAACAAAAAATATATAAAGCCTAAAACAATTAAATTGTATCTGAAATAAGATCTAGATATTGTAAACTTTTCACCCACGTTTGTATGACAGTAAATATAAGCAGTAGATTAAGCTTTATGGCAGATATAGATTAGGCAAGTCATCTCAAATTTTTTTTTCTAAAAAAAAATGCCGGGGAATAAAACAAAAATACACGTGGGTGAATTACTAGAAATAGATATACAATATGTTAAATGGAGAGTTACTTTGATAGGAAGTTAGTATGTGAAATATAAGAGAATTTATTAAAATATTATAAAAGACGTATAGTATTAAAAAGACGTGTAATATAAAAAGGCATGAAGTAACGGTGAGGCGAGGGATAGGAAAAAGGCGTTGAATGATTAGAAATTACAATATATAAAGTTTATAGCAAATGATGATTAGTACGGTATTGTTAAACGAAGAAATGTAGGATGAAATTGGAAAAGATGGAATATGAGAAAAAATTTATAATATTGAGGAAATTCTATTGATACGAATAGGCATTAGCACAATCCTTTAGAAGCGTTATCCCATTTTTTAGTTTCGGTCCAGCCAGCATCAATAACTCTAATTGCATTTTGTAAATTCAAAGGTTCCAACAACGGTTTATCATCTACTACCAGTTTCTTATAAACTCTGGAATAATAACCAGGAGGTATAGTTTCAAAAACTTTATTTCTTTTTTCTAAAACTTCTGAATCTATGCAATTAGAACTTTTTGTTGTCCATAAATTTCTTCTTTTAATCCAAACTTCATTAGCATTTATAAAAGGAACTCCATTTTTTTCTGATTCCTTTCGTAGTTTTCTAGATTCCTTCACACTATCATAAGTTGCAAAAGTGAGTGAATTTGTATAATGTGTAGTGTCATCATCATCATCACGGTCATCATCACGGTCATCATTACCATTAGAATTGGTGGTGTAATTGAGTAAGAAGGGGTTTACATTAAGGTATGTATTGTTTTTACTGTTTGGAATATTTAAGGATTTATTAGAATGACTAGTCATTGTAGTATTGCTGGTTGTATTATCATTGGAGGAATTCATCTCTAATCGAGTCTGTTGATTAGTGGATAACGAGGTATTATTTGTCTTTATCGATAAACTTGATTTTTTAAACTTCAAATTTCTTATTGATTTCTGTTTATTACTTGTATTTGTTTTCGAAATATTTGGTGAAGTAGTACCACTTGGTAGGAATAAGGCATCTACTTGCTTACTTTCCAAAGTATTAGATTGTTTTTCATCTAATTCTTCCAAAGTATGATGCGAAACTTTTCTGAAAAACCCCATCCATTTGTTGAAAGTATATCCAAAACGAGATTTTTTAGCCATTTTAAAGATTATTTAGATGCACTTGAACAATGGTGCTAAGTATTGCTTACTTATTGTATTTTTATTATACCTCTAGTATATCCTAACAATAGTTAATAGAGTATCGGACTATATAGGAGATTTTATTGAAATAAAGATGAAACAATCAATATATATATAGATGAAAGTTAATATAAAAAAATGTAACTCCCAAACACCCGATACAAATGGCATCTCCAAGACATATATCTTTCTAAAATAGGTCAAGTCTAGATCATCACTCTACATTACAGTCTGGCTATTGATTAGATAGAATACCTCGATTGTATTGATAGCATTATTACCTCAATTACATTATTGCGTCGATTATTACGTCGATTTCACCCAGGCTTATCTCAGCGTTATTAGTAGAATGAAATTCTTTGCAAAAAATGTTTACCGGTTCGAATCGCCTTCCTTTTCCGGAGTGTCAGAAAAATGCCCTCACTGTGTACATGTGACTGGCAATTTAAATATTTTACAAGCCCATAGGCAAAAAAAGAGCACTAAGAACAGCAAGAGCAGGTACAAACTAACTCAGTGTAACTATGACTAAAAAATGCCGACACTCATCACATAAAGTGACCCCAGTTCTCTCGAGATGGTCTTGGGCCTTCAACATAGTCAGAACGAGCTATGTTGAGACTCCAAAGCCGGTGAGAGATATGCCATGGAAAACAACTAGGTGCATCCAGTAACACAGGGTGGCCACACAACCCACCGCTTGGTGAATCTGTTCTTAATAGCCGGCTGGTTGGGTTTTATCATCCTTGAAAGTTATATATCCTGCGATGGACAAGCAGATCACGAGTTCCTGTGCAGTGTATGCAAACGCTGCCATGTGTCCTCACATCACAACACCATACTGCTGTCAGGTTGCTCACTCGATGAAATCACATTGTTTGAATAGTGTATTTCTTATAGTTTATATATTTGTTTGGAAAATTTTTCAATTGGAAGCACGGAAAAACGCTCCTTATATACCTCTGTTTTATTACCCGGCCGTCACGCAAATTTTTCCAGGGTATGTGATGAAAAGAAAAAATGAATGTTGATGTCAATATTTCAGATCTACATATAATCTCGAACAAACAGAGTGCCAGGTAATGCATTGTGTTGGCTCGAATATGAAGTAAGCGCAATACCTTACCATTTTAAGCAATTAATTGTGTTATTTTGAAACATTCATTATCTCCAGAAATCATGAAACACCTATAGAAGACGTAATTTCTGGATATTTACTTCCCTTAGCTAGCGCATTCAATCTTGTCTTGTCCCATTTTAGCCAGTATCTGATTATCAATAATTCTTGTTTCCATTTCAATACAATTGATATCCAAAGATAACATAAAACGCGTTGATGAATTGCGTATGAGAGACAAAAGGTTCAAGATGCAAGAATGTACGTTATTTTTTGCCAAGCAAATTAATTTTTTTTCATTTCCAAAAAGAAAAAAAAAAAAGAAACAAATGAAATAAAATTTGTTTTAAATAAATGTGTCTCATACGTCATTGGCAGTTTCCTGCATTCTTGTAACGAATTTCTTATACATCTCTTTCCACATATTTATACATCGTGATATTATAACTTGTTTTGCTTTTTTTCTGTTGACGGATTCCACGATTCGTACCTAATCACTTTTTGAGGGTGTCAAGTGAATGAAGAACTTTTTTTGGAACACCTAAACACGTACTAAAGAAAGGTATTTTCTGGGAAATCGTTAGATAAAACTTAGTGTATCAAGAACCTTTTTTCTACTCTTTTTGGCTGTTGAACTCTTCACAATTTATTACTCTTATATTTTATTTTTTTTAATGGACTAGTTGTGTAGTGATCATTGCATTTCAAACGATAGATACCCTTTTTTTGCTGTCTCCCTCATCCTTAGTCAAATACATTTTTTATTAATATTTGCTTTATTTAATCAGTTTCGATCCTTTGCTCTCCTTAAATAACACCATTTGCTTGCTTAGTTGCTATTTATTTTTATTTTTTTTTCACCTCCCTATGCTACCTAACATTTCAGATCAAGTTTCAGATGACAAACTCTCTAGCAATCACACTCAAAGCCGTGACTTCGATAACGTTAATCTTGCGAAAGATCCAATCATGGATGAACAAGAGATAAAATTATTAGATGCTTTAAACACGTTCATTTCCATTATAAATGATGATGATTATACAAATTATAATGAAAAATCCATCAATTCTATAAATAAAAGACAAAATTTCATTGCTAATTTTATTCGGATCCATCTATTATCATATTTAAGGTTTGTTCAATATAACTTGAATATCAATTATTCCAGAGATTTGATTTATAGGGATATATCACTTCAATGGTGGATCACCCTTTTAAACTATTTAAATTCAAGACCGCCAAGTTTTAATTTGAATAATGCAAATCATCTAATTCATTATTCAGGGACACCATATTTTTCCATAGATCTTTTATCCGTCATTCTAGAATCAATAAGTAGATTATTAACTATTTTATTGCCCACATCAATTCATTCAAATCATATCTTGGCAATTTATTCGAACCATATCTTTTTAACAATCAATTCATTAACAAATAAATTAATCTTAACTTCTAAATTATTAAAGAATTTAAGTGATTTTGATTCGAAAAATGACTCAACTTTGAAAAATGATTTGAAAAGTAATAAACTTAAATCAAAAGGTATTCAAACTCCTAAGGAAGCATTAGTTATAAAATATTTAAACGAATTTCAAACAGTTTTAAGATCATTCATTGGTAAATTAAATGCTTTTGCATTTGTTTATTTGCCAGATATTTATAATTATGATGTATTATTATTAAATGGATTATTTTCAAAATTACAATTAAATATTTCATATTCAACTTCTCCTATTTCAACGAGTACTACCGATGATAATACTAATACTAATAATAATAATAATAATAATAATAATAATAATGACATTTATTTATTTGGTAATTGGAAAAAAACCGTGTTTACCATTACATCTAATAAGAAAAATTCAATTCAAAAAGATAATTTTGAAAATATTAAAGATTTCAAACCTACTCTAGCAACCCTCAATTCAAAACAGTCTTCAATGATTCCAAGTGATATTGCTACTTTTAGAATTCTAATCTCATACTTGAAAAACGACTCAATCTTTTTATCATTTTACTGGCATTATTGGTATATTGTTATTAAAAATCTACAAGATTTCTCCAAGATTGAAATATTAAATAAAGATTCGTTGAAATTTATTACAGGTTCTGAAATTTTTTTAACTTTTGTTACAAGAAATTTTTTAAAATCTGATTTTAATAAATTTCAAAATTTTATCAAAGTTGGTGAAGGTATTGATCAAGTTTCAATCTTAACATCAAAATCAAATACAATTCCAAATAATTTAAATAATGGCAAGAAGCAATCGTCGATGTCATCCACTAACAATTCATCAAATATAGTTTCTAATTCACAGTTAAATGAATTTATATTTAATAATTTCAAATCAATAAAGTTATGGGAATGTCTACGAAATTTAAACGATTCATTCTTAATTGATGTTCATAATTCAACTGTTACTGATTCAAAAATAACAGCTCATCAAAATCATAATTTTAAAGACTTGTTAATTTTACATGATAATTATTTATTGGATCATATTTCGAATAATTATACTGCCTTAAACTCAACTATTGCTAATTTAACTTATAATAAACTTTTTCAATTCATCATTTTTCAATTTCAACAAAATTGTAAGAAACCATTAAGAATTTCTAATACTGAATTGTATTCTTCTTCAACTGAACTGTTAGCATCGTCTACAGATTCTATAGATCCAACAAATTCTCCTTTGGACTTTTTAGATTGGAATCAATGGGCAAAGGGCTTGCTCTCATTAATTAAGACTTCAAATTGTGATAATCAGACAATTGCCTTACTATTTCTAATTAATAATTGGGATGTAATTCCAAAAGATTATACAATTAAAATTGCGGATGAATTGATATCAAATTATTGGTTCGATCTTTCTAAGGATTCACATTTGGAAATTGTGCACATATTATTTATAAAATTAATTGTCTTTCGTGTAGTTCCGCAATTAAATAAGGCTTTAAATGATGATGATGATGATGGTGATGATAATACTAATAATAAAATATCTGGAGATAATAACACTAATATTTGCCTTCAGAAGCAAATGTTGGAAACTATTAAAACCAATATTAATGGCATACATTCTACTATTAAAATAATGGTTCAAGAATTAGGCTATATACCAGTTATCCCCATAGATGAAAATGAAGATAGTTTACTCTTTTTTAAAAATAGAAAATTATCAATAGTAACTAATAATCAAGCTCTGGAAACAGATTTAATTATCAGAGCAGAAAGATTAAATGATCTAAATATTTTAGCACCAAAAGTTTTGAATTTCCCAACTGTTAGTTCTATCGCTAATGTAAGACCATCATATCTTTTAAAGCATGGGAAATATCCTTATGATGTATTGGATGAAATGATATTTAAAATGTTGTTAACCTCTTCTCAACAAGCTGCTTTTAAATCTATTATTCAAAAAGGTTATTCAACTTCGCAAAGATCAAACAATAAAAGTTCTAATAATAGCAATGAATCCAATCAAAAGGTTGATTCTAAACCTTATAACGATACAGACTCATTATCAATTAGAATTGGGGGCTGGTTTTCCAAATTAAGCACATCTGTAGAATCACCAGAAAAACAAACTACGTCGAGCCGGGGTAATAAGGCTAGTATTGATAATCCTTATCCAGTTTATCAAAGTAGTATTAAAAATTGTATTATAGAAGAAACTATGGCAGAAAAAATTTCTATTGATAAATTAGATACAATAACTATCAGTAGTGTTGATAATAAGCCAGTACCTGAAATATCTGCAACTACTTCAACATTTCTAGATTCATTGTATTCATTTTCAAGTAAATCTAATAATCAAACTTTAAAAAATTCAGCAGCAGATTCTAATAAGAGAAAAGTAATTAGTCCACCTGAATTAAAATATTCTTCAAATATTAAAAATGGTAAATTATTGCCTGTCCTGTTTACTACTAAAATATTACCAATGAATTCACCTATTGATAAGATTGAAAAAGCTAATGATCACTGGGGTATAATTACAGCTAAAAATTATAAAAAAGACCTGCCAACTATTCCATCTGATAAATCAAATGGTAGCGTAAATAATTCAGAAAATACTTTAGAAAAAAGCATTTTAGATTCCATTAGCTCATTAGAAATGACTCCAGAATTTAGTAGTAATACAAAGGAAAACGAAACTATAATTGCGAATGATCATTATTCTATGGACAAGGAACCTACTTTACCAAAAAGTAATGACTTCGATAAGATTGTACAGGCACGTTATTCAATAATTAAACCTAACATGAGAATATTTAGCATTAAATCTAGTCCAGATATTCCTTACTCTGAAATAGAAAATAAAAACATTAATAATGAACTTTCTATTAATATTCAAAATAACCCTTCTGATAATACTATTAATGAAATGATGGGGAATTCTACGATATCAAATGAAGATAAAAAGAAATATTTAAAAATCTTTAACAGAAATCAACATATGTTATTAGAAACTAAGTGTAGGAAATTCATTAAAGCATTAGATATTTATAACAAAACAGTTGATGAATATTCTAGATATTTAACCTTTAAAGATCATGAAAATTTCTTTGTTGATTTTGAAGTAAGGCCATCCCCGGGATATGACTCACTTCATATTAAATTATAAATCTTCCATTTGAATTTGCATTTAAATTTGAATTTGTATTTATATTAGTGTTTACACTTGATTTAGTATAAATATTATATACATATATTTAAACAATTCCTTAAACAAAAAAAAAGTAAAGCCTTCAAAAAAAGAGCATATGCATTTATTGTCATGCATTAGTCTCCTCTAGTTTAAAGCAAGCAGAAGTTATTGTATAAAATGCTAATATATTTATCATATATAGTTGTACTTAATTAAGTAATGGTCGTTTTTCAATTTTTAATAGTTGTATTTTTATTATTCTTTAAAATAAAAAAAAAGGTAATTGAAAAGGTGATTAAAAAGATAAAACAAATCAATATGAAAAATATTATTGTTCCAATAATGTACGTTGTCTTAGACCATCTTAACATAATATTCCTAAAATCCTGATCAAATACCATCCTTGATCTTATAAAAGATGTATCGAAATTAAAAATCAATTCATCACCAATTGGTAGATTAAATTCTACAGTAAAATGATCTGAATTTGTGCCTATAGATAGAATATCGTCTATATCTATTTTATTTAGCCAATATTTGTTAATTTGGTTCAATATATTCATTTCTTTACTAGCATGGTTGTGTTGATTATTAGATAAAATGTCAATTTGATCATAATTATTAAATTTAATATTTGTTTTCATGCAAGTGATTGGGAAATCTTTATTATATATTAACATATCGTTATTTTTACCATAAACTGAAAAAAACTTAACATTTAAATTTGTCAATTGATGATTATTTAAATTTGAATTATTTTTTAAACAATAAAAATTGAAAATAGCATCAAATTTATAAATAATTGATTCTCTTAAATAGATGTTTGAGATCAGCCCATTATTTATTACAGGTGGTAAATTTATATCTGGATTTAATCTTTGAATATCAGTTTCAAAACTCAGAATATTATTTGGATTTATTGAAAAATTAAAATTTGCTAATGGCAACCATTGTGAAGAATCCTTTGGTAATAGAGATAAATAAAAGTCATTAAATAAAATAACTGATAAAGGTAATATGATTATAACTGAGATTAAAAATAGAAGTATTAGATAACTTAACCATTGAGCTAGTTGTAAAGGTTTTGTAATGTTCAATTTCATAAGAAGAATAATTTTTTCGATGAATTTGGTATTGTATATTAATAAATTCGATAAGAATGTATGTTAATCAATTTTTTTAAAGGGAGGGCCCGAGAAAAAAATTAAGAGTGGGGAAAGGAGCATATTTTGAATAACAGTTAATTCAGAGCTGCAGCAGTACAGAATATTTAATCTGATCTAGTTTCCAAAACTCAGAGATATATTTAAAAATAAATAAGATTCAAAGTGGTATATAAATTATCAAAATTTTGGATAGTATAATTATGGACCGGCAAATTGAGATGATTCATTCCCCGGTTCAGTCAAACTTAAAGCTATATTTTATTTTTATTTACAAAATATTTTCTTGTATATATAGTCTATCTAAAAGCATAATAAGTATTTTTATGAACCTATATATAACTTTCTCAGTTCTTATATCATTATCACTTAACGGTGACATGATTACCATGGATAAATGTAAAAATATTTCTAGAGATGGTACTTTAAGTATTATCCGCGAACCCAAGAAACATGCCAAATAAATCAGACTAAATATGTTATTATTTCAACTGAAAATTTATCTCAACAATATAGTTGGTAAGAACAGAATTATAACCTTATCTTTGAATTAATGTAATCAAAAAATAATAGTAGAAAAATAGATATTAAGAATTTAACAGAAAAAAAAATAATAGTTTTCTTAAAGATATGGCTACGTATAATATACAACAATTTTTCTTCTTTTATTGATTGTTTTAAAGTATAGAAACCTCCTACCCTTTTTAGTAGGAATTAAAATTATAGAAAATATAAAAATATAAAGATTAGATGTCGACTGAATTGCTGGCAATTTATACATCTTTTTTTGGACAAGAGAAGTCAATTCATCGTCGTCTATAAGTGAAAATTTTTCACCTAATTAACCTCGCAAGAGTTATGTGTCTCTCACATGCTTAGTATATCCTGTAGAAGCTACATGATCTACTTTAATTAACGACACCGAATTTTCTAATTGGGGTTTTTATTAGTAACGTATATTTACATTATACTATCTTTTATCCTAAACCAGTATATCTACTGTTGTATGTATAAAGATCATGAATATCTAGCAAGTATTATACCGAAAGTTAGTTTTATATAAAGAGATAAATAGGGTGACTTTTCCATAATTGCTACCCATGTAGATCCATTTGCGATAATGCTTGGTCAATGAAGATTAGATGCCCTTTGTAATCTGCCCGCTACAAAATTTTTTCTTAGAATCGGCTATACTTTAAAATATGATGAATATAATTTATTTGTTAAAATGAAACCTCCAATTGACGTATAAGCGCCCAATAATTTACATGTTTGTACCCTACAAATTCTAAGATAGACTTTCTGCTCTCATTATCCCTCACTTTTAGGACCTTGAATTTTTGAAATAGGTCTAATGAGGAATTAGTTTGTAGTTTAATAGGAATTGTAAGTTGACAGTGTTCGTAGAGAAGAGTACCTCGTTTGCCTTTTGCTTGATGATGGTGTTTTTCTACAAGTCCAGTTTCATTGAATTTGTATGATGGTAGTTGTTTACGAGATATATCTACAGATTTTAAGTAGGTACCCCAAATATGAGATTCTGTACCTTAATTACACCTAATTTCAGGGACAGGGCTATAGAAGAAGGTATTCATAAGTTGCGAGTGTAGCTGACTAAAATGTGATGTCATTTCTTCATCTGTTTTTCTTGGCAAATCTATTAATGAGATGTAACCATTGAGTTCACGTCGAATTATCATGAATTATTCATCTATAATGGAACTCAAGTGATGAATCATTAAACCCACATGCAGTCTTTCAGGATTTCCTGTAACAGGACTATTTGTGTGTGGATATTTCTCAGAGTACGAAGGGCTCTACAATGGCACATTTTTGATATGTATCAATATGAGTTGTGAATTTAGATGAAACATCTATCGGGGGGACTTGCATTTAACTTTATTGTGCCAGTGGGCACATGAATAAATTATGTAATGGAGAAGTTATTCCCTTCCTGAATGTTTGGATCCTATTGTGTGACGACTTTGCCTATGTTCGCCTTATGATTTAACTTTAGAAGTAAGTACTTCAATATCAGAGAGATGTGGTAGTTTGGGAATATAATACTCATCTTTATCTGTAATTTGTAATGTATAATCATACAGATTATTGGTTAATATTAAGCCAATTTGTGTTTTCCAGTTATCTTTTAGTAGTAGCTAAGATACATATTCACCGTACCATAGGATATACGGAAGCCTGGTAAATGCAATGGTGGTAGTAAATGGATTGCAGTATGCTTCCAGAACATAATTGCCTCATTTATGACAAAGATAATCTCATTTTCAAGTTTTTATTGCGAGGTATTCAACATGAGTACCAATGATGGAATTATGGCTATACATTCTATTTATTGCTAAGTTTATGGTTCTCATTAATTAGCAAACTTTTGTTGCAGATAATGTTTTGGCCAGTGACCCGGATATATGATTAAGAATCCATTTGAATTAGCTTTATTTGTTTTAGCAATAAGAGACACCTTTTGATTTTTAATGACATCACGATGTATCTCTTTTCTTTTATCTTCAGACTCTAATTTCCCAAGAAGAGCTTCCATATTAGGAGAATCTGAGTGAAAAACATTTAAGACACGATAGAATAATGATTGAGAACGGACATCGACTAGCATATTCTTATTTTGTGAAATAGTGTCTTCTAGGTTAAAATTTTTGTTAATATTTACGAAACTATGAACAGTCTCATATTATTCAGTACACTTCTGAGATTTGTAATCTGAATATTGTGAAAAGCATTTCATACAAGTATTATATTTAAGAAATGTGCTAATGAATTTATTCTGGGTTATAAATCTGGGGTCCATCTACCCTAATTTTTCCTTTTTTATTGGTTAGCTTTTCAAGTGTCTGGGCAAAAATGTGGATCCTTCAATAATCTTTTAAACTTTTTAAATGATTTTTCTGTTTTTGAGGTACTCATAATAAGTGCAGAAGGATTTTCATTTCCAGATGGATGATCTGTTTCATGATAAGTTTATGGACCAAGTGTAACGTTAGTTTGATCATTGTCAAATTTAATTAAGATCTGGATATATAACGAGGTCCTATTTACCATTTCTTCTGAGAATTTGGAATTATCTATTTTATCAGAAGTTGCATCATCAATAAATAGTTTCTTAGTTTGATCTGAAGATAATAGTAGTTCCCTATTCGAATCTTGAAATCTTAATATGCTATTAAGAATAATCACCGGTAATATATATTGTGGTTTTAATCTGATTGTTGCATCAATTTGCAGCATCGTTCTTTTCATAGAATTTTGGCAAGTTTTCACATTCTTCTTCACCACTAACCAGCTTGTGAGTTAGTGAGAAATCTTCAGCTTTTAATATCCTTGAATTATTGGCATTTCTATTTCTAATCCATTGGATTATTTCAATACAGTAACATTTTTACTCACATATTCATCATCTTCAATTGTTTTCATCAAGGCCTCTTTGACCTTGTATTTTTTAGAATTTTTCTAATATCATTCTTACAATTGGAACAGTTTCAATTAAGTCATTGATGAGATTCATTCTATTTCTTGAAGTTATTGCCATTTTACCTAATGGGGCTATTCGTTAACTTTATATTTTTCAAAGGCTTTATAACATTCTTCTATTATGATAGAATTATTATCTTCTTCACAATAATAGTCTCAAAGTTGAGAGAACGAGTCAAGAGTAGGTGATGCCATTATTGGGTGTGTCTATCCTTGCCAATTTTTTTATTCGGAGTACTGCTCATCTTTAATATTTTTTTTTTTAAATCAATTTTTTTTAAATCAATATTAAGTGTAGTACTAAACTTATTATATCTATCATTATAATGTATAATTGTGGTTCTAATTAAATTTACAGGGCTCATAACACTCTATACACATATCTTAAATTGACAGTTGGTAGATATTTATCTCTTATTGCAAAGTTATTTAGTGATATTTATACTATCTTTAGTCAATCTCACTGATAACCCCTGTTATATAAATATGTTATTCCGTTACTTGTATATATATATATATATATATATATATAATCTATAATTAATAAGAAAACACTTCGTTAAAATAACAGTAAATACTTTGGTCATGATGGTATGTCGAACCTCCTGGAAAATATATTTTCATAGCATGCTGGTAATATTCGGTTTCCTTTCTAAACATTCTTAAGAAAAGTTTATAGAACGCTATATTCCCTATCAGATTAGTATACGATATTCTCCAGCAATTTAGTACGCAATATTATGCCCAGATTTTACATAGAACACGTAACCTAGTTATGTTAATTTTATTAATAAATGTCTTTCTCAACTCAATATGTTCAGATACAGTAGTGTCAATTGATGTCACTTTTATTTTATCTTCAGATATTACGATTATGCTAGTATATAGATTAAAGTTTCCAAAATAATGATCTCATACGTAGGCTTTCTTCCTGTATCTATAATTCTGCTTTGTATATTGAGATGGATGTCTTGTACTTGTTTCCTCCTTAGCACAGTAATATAGAAAGTTTCATTTCGTGTCAAGATGTAGTTGAATTTATTTACTAGTACCAAGAACTGGCAACTAATTAGGCCATTCCCCCAAAGTTTTCCTAGTTAGAGTAAAATAACAAAGGTCATGCCAATCTAAGTACTTAACATGAAGCCACGCACTTGTAACAAGTCATCCCCATTGATAAACCCCCTATTAGCAGTGATAATTGTGAATGACTAACATCCTGTCTTGTGAACTAGAAAGATTTTTACATCATTTTCCATATTTCAAATTCTTTATCTTTTCTCCAACATCTTGGAAATCCATCCGTTTAAACTAATTTTACAAAATTTAGGTAAAATTGCCTCCTTGATTAATTTAAAGTTTCTTTATCTATATATTGGGATAGTGATAAGACAAAGGAGATGGCATATCCATTCTCCACCTCGGCTATCGTATGATTGACGAATACTTATTGTTGAGGTTATTAAAAAAGGCAAAAGAGGCAAAAAAGGAAGAAAAAGAAAAAGAAAAGAATATCTTCTAAATGATTTGTCAATCTTTATATCACATTGTATTGGTTGATTTTAGCATATCGCTCCACCCTGACACCATATGTTGCATCATGCTGATTCGCAATATACTGGAATGATTCATAACATGTCATAGTAACAATCAATCTTGTGTTATATGTGAATGGTTGGCCAAGAGATAAGATTATTTCATTAAATTGCAATGTCGTAATATTGCTTTAATACACGTTGCGATATAATCGCTTATCACATATCATATATAATTGCAATTGCGTAATACAAATACAACCTAAATTAAATTAAAATGAGTTGTAATTGTCGTATCATCATACTAAGTAAGCCCTTGAAAGTTTTTACAGAATGTACATTAAATATAACAATGATTAATGGTTAGCCTTTTAAAAAGGGCGATCCGCCAATATTACAATATCATATCATAAAATAAAGTTACAAGACATACATGACGATTCACTAAATATAACATTTTATATTGCTTCTTTTATTTTTCATTTTTCTAATAACATACAGAAAGGCACAGATAAGGTTAAGATCTGCATCCCAAATAGGAAAAGATTTACCTCTAATATCAGTGATTTACACTTTAAATTGCCTAATACTGTTGCCCTTTGCACTTGCACTTTCACTTCACTTGCATTTGAATTTTGCAATATATCTATTTATATAGAGATGGGCAGTTACACCTTGAGATTCGTAAATGGTGATTCATGATTCCTGACATAAGATTCTCAAACGGCGATTCCCGATTCGCACAACGGCAATTTTAAGATCCGTGGTGGTTTGAGATCAGATCTAAACTTCGGTGCTTGATAAAGTATGTTGCAATAATGACGTCATGGTGACGGCATACTCGCGTGTGCTTCGATAATTGTTTCTTTTTTTCGTTTTCATTTTACTTTTCTTTTTTTATGATGGTGCGGCCTTTTCTGGGCAATGAAAAATCCGGGTAAAGCGTTTTGTTTATTACAAATTGATAATATACCAAAACCAAATATGCATATATCTTCATAGTAATAAAAATAAGTTTATAAATAATCTTGTATATAGTACGATATATCGTTTACTTACTAATACAGTAGGCGACTCTTCTGCAGCACCTGTTTCTCCACAGCACTTGCCCTGTCACAGTGCTTGCCCTGTCACAATACTTGTCCTTCCATAGTACTTGTCCTTCCATAGTAATTGCCCCTTGTCCTGACTAAAAAAACAATACTTGGTCAAAGTGTTTGTTACTAAATACTTGATCTAACTAATTGTTTTGTATTTTGTGAAATCAAAAAAAAGAATACGCCTACCAAAGTAAGCGTAGGGTGGGGGGGGGGGGAGGGTATTGTCCTAAATAGTCACTAAACACAGACATGCAGACGCACATGCAGACGCACATGCAGACGCAGACGCAGACGCAGACGCACATGCAGACGCAGACGCAGACGCAGACGCACATGCAGACGCACATTCACACGGACTCACACAGACTAATAATCAAAAAAAATAAATTATTAACAACCACTTGCTAACGCACTAGGCGCTTTGCTCGTAATCGCGCAATCGCTAATGTGTGGAATGCCCTCTATGATACTTCAATCCATTCAAATTCTTATACCTCTTACCACAGACCTCACATCTATACGGTTTATCCTTTTCATAGCCCATGCCATCAGGAAACGGTTCATTCGAGTCCGGATCAATGATGGTA
Organism: Henningerozyma blattae CBS 6284; assembly: GCF_000315915.1. Taxonomy (NCBI): domain Eukaryota; kingdom Fungi; phylum Ascomycota; class Saccharomycetes; order Saccharomycetales; family Saccharomycetaceae; genus Henningerozyma; species Henningerozyma blattae. The sequence goes on along the minus strand of NC_020193.1, from coordinate 727,864 downwards.
AACGTGCCGTCTTGGTTTTCGTGTAATTTTTGGTTTTGATGGCCATGGATCTTGTGATACTTCAACCCGTTTTGGTTCTTATACGTCTTGTCACAGCCGATAACAGGACACTTGAACGGCTTGTGTTCTTCTCGGTCCATCACGTATAATCTTCTTGCAGGATCGTCTATATACCCGTTGTACTGTTTCTTTGCATGTGGTGGATCTATTGCAGGTTTAGACTTCAACGGGGTATGCTTAGAGAAAGGGTCATCATCTTGTTCATCGTCGTCGTCATCGTCGTCATCGTCGTCGACCTCGTCAACATCAACGTCGCCATGCACATCCACACTCTCATCAAACATCATCTTATTGGATTGAGGTCGGATAGTGGTATTGGTATTTGTTGTAAAGGGATCGGTGGTGTGCATGAGCGTGGGGAAAGACGGAGGAGGAGGGTGAAGGGAGGGTTGGTCATGTGGGGAATCGGGCGATACAAAGTCGAAATCGAATTCAGGAGGTTGAGTGGTGATATCTGGTAATTTGACCTTCTTGTTCAATTGCAAAAACACTTCGTTGGTGGCGATTGTATCGACTAGATTTGAGTTTGTTGTTGGAGCATAAGAAACGGAATTTTTCTTGTGACGAGAACGTGGATTGGAATGAGGTTTATTTTGTAAGGAATAGTTATCGAAAAGTGTGTTTTGCCTGCTACGCACTTGAGCGGCGGCGGCGGCGGCGGAGGAGGAGGAGGAAGACGATGTGTTGTTGATGGTGTTGTTGGCAGATGAGTTTGAAGTGCCGTTGCCGATGTTTATACTAGTAGTGGAGGTTGTAGTGGCATTGGCACCAGTGATGTGGGCTTCTTCGTAATGTCTTAATAAATCGTGCAAGCCTGGCAAGGATACGCCACAACAGGAATAATCTTTACAATACTGTTTTTCCAAATTCGAAAGAAAGGCATTGTGAGAGTTGTGAGATTGTAAGAAGCCTGTTGTTGCGGGTGCCGTGGTGGCTTGCGTATATTGATTGTTGATATTTAGACCCAGATGGGATGAGCGTCGAGAATCGTGCGGGAGTCCTCCCAATATACTATTCTTACGAGACTGGCGCAACGTAGCATGGAATTGGACTTCATCACGAAGCCAAGATCCAATGGCCAGAGACCCCCAGGTAACACCGCCCATTCCTTGGGCATGGAGTATAGAATCACGACGGACAGCTGTGCCGGTTATATCGATGGCAGAACTACTCTGATGAGGCGTTTGTGTTGGAGTGGCCATTGTCGTTGGCGTGTGAGGAGTGGGGGGAGCAATGGTGATGTGGGGGGAAGTATTGCTGAAAGAGTTTGGTCCTGAGCTTGTGCTTGTGCTTGTGCTTGTGCTTGTGCTTGTGCTTGTGTTTGTGTTTGTGCTTGTATTTGTGCTTGTATTTGTAGCTACACTTGGATTAGTAATAGAGATGTGAGAAGAGTGAGAAGGCACGTGAGAGACAGAAGGAGCTAGATGGGAGGCAACATGAGAAACATGAGAGGCCACGTGAGAGGCCTCAGGCTCGGCGGCTGGGTCGTGGAGCGTCGCGGAGAACATGGGTGGGGGGCTGCTGGGGGGCTGGGCCGGGCGCAGGCCGCACAGTTATATACTGCGCGACGGTGCTGAGCAATGCTGGGAAGCACAGCGTTGCGAAGCGTTGCGAAGCGATGCCAGCTGGGGCCGGACAGACAGGGTGTCCGGGCGGACAGCAGCCGGCAGCCGGCGTGTGCGGGTGACATGCTCCACCCGGACAGGGCCGTGGTGTCCGGGTGGGCCGTGGTGTCCGGCTCTCGCGCCCGGGTAAAACTGGCCATGCCCACGCGTATAAAAAGTGGCCGGCAACACAAAACACAGCAATGCGAAAAAGGACAGGCCACAGAGCAAGACAGAAGATAAAGACGCGAAGCCATGTCCGAAAACAAACCGCTGGGGCTGTCCGGAACTACAAGCGAGAGCAAGAGTGAGAGCAAAATTGAACCCTGTCTGCCCGCAAAACGTGCCCTGGAAGGCGAGCAGCCCAACGAGGCCTCGAAACGAGCCCTAACCGAACAGCCTGGAACCGCACGTGTGCTGCCCCAGTTTAGGGTTGCAAACGACCCGTTGAAAGACGGTGAAGGTGCCGCTGGCGCTGTCAACCCTGACAATGCTAATGAGGGTGGCAACGCCAAAGCAAAAGCAAAAGCCAAAAAACGTAGAGGCCAGAATAAAGACCGTGACAATAGACAACCCAAAGAACAAAACGCATTGTGTCCCAACCTGGTCCTGGGCCAGACCACGTGCCCTCGCCGTGAGACTTGTCGTCATGAACATGATGTTTCCAAATACTTGTCGTTAAAGAAACCAGAAATCATCACGTCATATTTCCCCACTTGTCCCAACTTCTCCACCCTGGGGTACTGTCCCATGGGCTTCCGTTGTAGGTTCCTATCCACCCATTCTGCAAACACCACAGATTCCAGCACCAACAATCCCAATTCCGATTTGCATGCCGATCCGCAGCCGCAATTGTTGCCCAATGCGGCAATGTCTGCGGAAAACCCACTCTGGCTGGCAAACCACGAAATCAACAAGATCGACCCGCAAAAGAAACGTGAGCTGGCAAGAAAACAGATCGCTTTCGTCAAGAGTGACTTCGTCGTCGATATCATGGAGGCGCTACGGAACGCTCCGATCCCCAATGCAAATCCCGTTTCAGGCCCCACCCAATCACAACAAGATCGTAGAAAGGAATTGATCAACAAATATAAAGATACTCGGTTTTTCGCCCAGGAGAAAAAACCTTTGGATTTACATGGCAAAAAAATCTTGGCTCCTTTAACCACCGTAGGTAATCTACCTTATCGTCGTTTGATGAGGAAACTTGGTGCAGATGTGACGTATTCTGAAATGGCCTTGGCGTTGCCGATGATTCAAGGCACTTCTGCCGAATGGGCTTTACCCACTTCACACATTTCTGAATCTCAAGGCTATGGGATTCAACTAGCTTGTTCTAAACCTTGGCAAGCTGCAAAAGCTTGTGAAGCAATTTCTACTTGTCTTGATACCACTTCTGCCATCTCCGAAATCAATTTGAATTCCGGTTGTCCCATTGACTTGTTACATCGTCAAGGTGCTGGTTGTGCCATGATGGAAAACCCTGCCAAATTGATTCGTTGTTTAAATGCAATGAATTATACTTCAAACGATATTCCAATCACTTTGAAATTAAGAACAGGTGCCAAGGATAACCATCCAATCGCCGATACGTTAATTACAAGAATCGTACAAGAAACAGACGTTGCAGCATTCACTTTACACGGTAGATCTCGTCAACAACGTTACACAAGAGATGCTGATTGGAATTACATTTCTCAAACCGCAGCCGCATTAAGAATGGCAGAACAAACACGTTTGGAAAATAAAGATGATCGTGATTCTTCCCAGTCTCGTATCCAATTCGTCGGCAACGGTGATATCGATAACTATCAAGATTGGCACAGGATCCTGGATTCAGATTCCAACATCGATTCCTTGATGGTCGCGAGATCCGCGTTGATCAAGCCATGGATCTTCGAAGAAATCGACGCCCAACAACATCTAGACAAGTCCAGCTCCGAAAGATTGCAAATCTTGCGCGATTATGCCGATTTCGCCATGCAGCATTGGGGCACCGACGAATACGGGATCGCCACTTCAAGAAGATATTTCTGTGAATTCATGTCTTTTTTCCACAGATATGTCCCCGTCGGAGTATTGGAAAGGGTCCCCATTAGAATGAATCAAAGAGTCGAAAAATGGAAGGGAAGAGACGAGTTGGAAACTTTGATGGCTTCTGAAGATTCAAGAGATTGGATCAAATTGAGTGAGATGTTTTGGGGGAAAGCTGAGGGGTTTGTTTTTGTGCCAAAACATAAGAGTAGTATGAGGGGGTGAGAGTGGCAGATGAGCGTGGCATACGAGCGTGGCGAGTTGCCACTACATAACTGTATATTAATTGTATAATAGTTTAACAATAGAATGTTCTTGTGCTAGTGCATTTTCTTGTGCTAGTGCATTTTCTTGTGCTAGTGCATTTTCTTGTGCTAGTGCATTTTCTTTTGCTAGTGCATTTTCTTTTGCTTACATAATACCATTCGCCCTGGCAACCCGTGTAGCCGCCGATCAATGCCGAAGGCAAGAATGTTGGTTACTAAAGAGGCCTGGTACATCCAGACAAGCCATGCAACAGACATCTATATGTATTATGTTCCGGAAAACTTGTGTCTGACGAGTCACGGCTCTTATATAAGAGGAACGTTCTGTGAAGATGGATATTCAGAATGAATATTCTGATTAACGAAACACAATCTAATTTTATATTAATTCCTGGCTGAATTCGAAAATCGGGTAACATATACATTTATATGGCAAGAATTATAATTGACCCTAGTACAATCTACGACACACTTGGTAATCCCTCCAGAATCCCTACATGTCTCGTAGTCTGAGCTACGTTAGTCACGTGTATAAATCAGGATCACGTGATAACGGAATGAACATGTAGATTAACAAGTAAGTGAATCATGAACATAAATTCTATTTAAGAATCTAAAGCTAAAAGAATAAACTAGAGGGTTAAAGTAGAACAAAGAGGTAAGAACCAGAAAAACAAAAAGGACGAAATACAAAAGATGGAAGTGTATAGTGAACAAATCGGAACGTAATAATAATAATATTTAACTTACGTAGGCTCGGGTATATAATTGTACAGTTTAATAAACAGTTGGTATTAAACTAGCAGCCAAAAAGATATACTACTGGGAGTAGCAAAGCTGTCACAATTTTTGTGATTCCAATCTATGTATCTTGTAAATTTCTCCTCCTTCTTCTATTGCAGCAAGTCGGAGTTCTAACTATATTATACTTGGTATAAAGGCTCTATTTATCTAACGATGTATGTATGGTGATTAAGATGTTAATATTTTTCTCTAGACTTAGAAACTCAACCCGTTCGTTGCTTTCTTCGGTCTGAGCTTTCTTCATTTGTTCTTCGTGTAAGATTGTTCTTCGTGTAAGATTGTTCCTTTTTATATTCACATTCTCGAGTTCTTGTTCTATGTTTGTTTTTCGTGTCACGTGATTAGTGTCTGACCTTGATAAATCTATACATAATTATTAATTCTTGAAATCACGTGATACATATTCTTAGAATATGTGACAAAAGCTTAAAATTGTTACAAGACAAAAAAAATTAAGGTCTTACCCGGATTCGAACCGGGGTTGTCCGGATCAAAACCGAAAGTGATAACCACTACACTATAAAACCCTTTTCGGAAATTTTTTATTAGAGATCCCACTAGTACGTACGTTAGAATATGCTGGGATTGTCAATATTAGGCATAAAATGAAGTTGAGGTGACATAAACAAAATAGAGATGAAGCTTTTAGAAGTATAGAGAGGAACTTCTTACTTCTTTACTTGGTGGTTTCTTTTTTTCTATTCTATCTAAAAGAAGTCCAAGAGAAGTTTCATGTTGAGACAGAGAAATCTTGTCCCTTTATATACAATTTATTTGGTGTACAGATACTTGATAATTGTAACTGGTTATTAGCAAAAGGTCAATTAATATGCATAAGTAGTTGTTCTTTGGAATTGGGTTAGTGACGTTAGATCTAAGAAGTTTATTCTTGGTTCTATCTGAGCAATATATAAATCTCTTGTCACTATGATTACTGTAACTTGCCTGCTTATCTTTTCATTTGCATATAAACAAAAACCTCGCTTAAGTTTATGCTAAAGTTTGTTGTTTATACATATATGAAATATAGAAAGAACAGAACTTTGCCTGATTCAGAAACATCTTAATAGAATACAAACATTTAATAGCGGTAGCCTCAGTGTAAATAAAGTTGGATTATAAGGGGGAAAACTAATTTGATTTTTCTTGCATTTCCATTGTTATTTGGCATGTCTGATCAGTTTTGAGCATTGCCTAGATTCAATTCAAAAAAGTGATACGTTTGTGTTTGTGTTAGCAATTAGGAGTATTGTTATTAATGGAAAAAAGGGATGTCAGTTTCAGTGCTTAATCTGTACGTTCTATCTGCTTGAGAATATATTTCTGAAAAGTTAACACCTAGGCGGTTAGATAGGCCAATATATGGATTACTGGGGTGAGCATCATTGATGATGTTTTTTTTAAAAAACAAAACTATGGCAGCTAATGAAAAAATTTCAATGATGTATGAAGGAAAATTTTTTTTTTAGTAAATGAAACTAAACTTTGTATTCTAGATTATTTTTTCGAATTATCGTAAAATATTATAACATCAACTACATCAGTATTAAGCTAAGTGCGTATTGAAATGTCAAGTTAATCAGCCGTTTATAGCCTGGAGATATATATCAATAAGTAAAAAAGAAAATGTTTTTTTTTATTTTTTAAAGGTAAAACTAATTTTTGATAATGTGTTAAAAGAAAATCATTATGATATATATTGCCGTTAGCTAATCCACGAAATGCTGTTTTAATAATTTCTTGAAATAAAATCATATTAACTGGATCTATCTTCATCTATTTAATATTTCTTTCCTCTCATTAAATATAATTAGTTTACCCACTCAAGAATATTCCACTATATTATATAGTAATACAAATATTTGCAAGCCTCGACGTGGATATTTTAAAACAAAAATATATATATATATATATATAAAAATAACCAGTATTAGGATGTTTAAAAAGATGAAAAGATCAGAAGTTCCCCCTACCAAAACTATTTTAGGTAACTATTCATTGCTTTGTAATAAAACATTTTTCAAGGATTAATTTTTCGCATTGATAGATACCACTACTAATGACACTACCAGCTAACTCATTACAACCAATTCCAATACAATGGCAAGCGTAATAGGAGAGGTTTGAGCGGCTGGGACTTTAAGAAATTCTTACTTTTATTGTTTTAAATTTTTCAGGTGATAATTTTGATGGCCCAGTAGTTGAATTTAAAGCTTGAAAGAGGAAATGCAACTGTCCAGTAAACCTGTTTGTGGATGACTCCGAAAGAGAATATTGGCTAATGCATGTTGCTAGTGATACTTTAAAATTTTACGCATCTGCGTGGTTCATAAATAATGAGAAAGAAATCCAAGCCATGGACCAATTAGTACAAGGTCTAACTACAGAATTCGGCAGTACTCGTCCAAAATATAAAAGTTTACAAGTTCTTTTAAACGTCAGATTTAAATGTGACGTTGAGAAATTTAGTGGGTCATTTAATGATGTTTATTCTATCTTTTGTAACAATAAGCTTACTAAGAAGGAGCTTGAAACTAATTTTTTTTTTCATTCCCTCAGTTCCTCCAGATGTATATGCAATGTTAATATGAAAGATTTGACTATGAAAGATTTGAACAAGAGCAGAGAGAACATGATGCAGTAATGGAGCGGTTGTTGGAAATAATTGCGGAATAATGCTGGCGCGAGAGATTTGCTGGCGCGAAGAAGTTGCTATGATTTACGTGCATATTGCTGATGAGACAGTAAATATTATGTAAATAAGAAGAATTCAATTAAAAAAATATAAGTCATATAAAAGGAAACCAAGAAACGTTTATTTTTGGGGAAATTATTTTTGAAGTTTACACTACGATTAAAGAATAAAATATCATCAAAAAATTTTACAAAAAAAAAAAGAAAAAAAAATAGTATAAAACTCTTTAATATCAATGTCATTTACTAATAATCCAAGCTGCAACAACTGTCAAAATTGTCAATGTACTACCTGTGAATGTTCATCATGTGGTTGTACTCAATGTCCTGTAAAGGTATGCAATTGTATAGATTGTAGATGTTCTGATTGCAAATGTTCTGAAAAGAACAAATATAGCTGTGGATGTTCAGAAAAACCAAAAAACGATTTTGAATGCTCTAAGAAAAAGAATATTTGTGGATGCTCCGATGAAAATAATAATTCCTGCAAATGTATTGGAAGCAAAGATTCAAGTTGCACATGCAAAGACTGCACCTATTCTCCAGTCAAATGTGACTCTTGTTCTCCATGTAAGTGTGAAGCTTGCAAATACCCTACAAAGCAAAATTGAGAAAAGTAAAATGGCGGAGAAAAATGCAATATATTCATTTAATGATGTAATATTTCTCATTTTTATCTCCAAACTAACTAAAAAGTAGTAGTACGGAATGGTAAATATTCAAGTAATATTTGAGAAACACTAGAAATTCAACCAAAAATTTGGAGCACGTATACTTTGAATATTTATCCAGAAGATTATATTATATGTTTATATAAATATATATCTCAAGGCAATAGTTTGTAATCACTACTCAAGAAGAAAATATATGTAGCTGTTGTCTTGAGCTTGATAAAAAGAAATGAAAGATTATGTATATGACTATATATTGTTTTATAAAATATGCATAATTTTTTATATTTGAACGAAACTATAAGATAACTATCAGATAAACAAAACACTCCCACAAAGTTATGTATACCGATTTCATAAGTTTATATAGTATGTATCAATCTTTTTTTAAAAATTTCTGTAGAATGTTGTAAATAACTAAATTACTAAATTACTAAAAAACAATTAAAAAAAAAAGCTTTTATTAAAGGGAATGAATTAGCTTTCTACATTTTTTGTGATCTAACTGTAGATATTTATGTTTCTATCCACTAATTTCTTCTGCTACCGTCTTTGGTCGTCTATTATAAGAAGACTTTACTCTGCTTCCATTGGAGACAGCAAAGTTTGATCTCCCTCTAACTTCATCTCCTACAGTGGTATGAATATGATCTCTAATTTCATTGGCAACGGTAAGTTTAGAGTCTTCATCAATTTCTCTGGCTACTGTTGCTTTTGATTTGTCGGTTATTTCATTAGCAACAGTGATCTTAGCCTCTTCATCAATTTCTTTACCTACAGTTTTAGACTGCAGAAGTAAAGATTCATCTCCTTCTTCTTTTAAATATTTTTCTAGTTCAATAATTTCAGATTCCAATTGGAGAATTTCCTTTTGAAGCTTACTATCTTTTGTCTTCCAAAGAGTTTTTTGACTAGGTGTACTAGAAATAGAATTTGAAGAACTAGAAGAAGGTAAAGTTACTGTAGTACCCAATTTGTGACACTGCTTCTTTTTTCTTAATTCCAGTCTTAATTCATCCAAACGTTGTTGAATAGTTTTTAAATCGACATGATTTATTGAAGTGTTGGGATCTTTACTAGACATTGTTTAATTTTCTTTGAACGTTGCACTTGAGTAAAGTTGTATTATTGGTAATATAATCTGTATAGTTTAGCAGTGATCTGCGATGACAAGGATAAGAAGAAGGACAAGACAGCATCTATCTGCCAAGATTCTGGTCATTTATATATCATTTACAACCCATTTATTATATTACTCCATTTACTATTTATTGTATTCGTAATAAATTAGTAATTTTCTGCCAACCTAAATCCAACACTTTCTATATAACTGAGTGTTATTATATGCAACTGCCATTTACTTGGTTAGTCGTTATAGCAATGCATGACTAGTAAGTAAAGACTTTACGGAAACAGAGTTCTGAAGTACAACTGTCGGACTATCCTTTTTGGGAACTCCGTTACTTTGAATCTCTATAATGCTGACTGGTATTTCTTTGTTTCCTGGCCAGTTTTCCTTCTGTTGAAAAATAAGGTTAGTAAATAATTAACAAGATTCAATTACATCAAAATCGTAAGATTCTGGATTAAGGAATTGCAATGCAGGAAAAGTGTAATGTTTATACAAATGTAAATTTGATGCCATTGTACAGTGGAAGCAGAAAACAGTAAAGCCTTTAAACTGAACGTTAAGATATGATACAAGATGCCAAAAGAAGTTTGTTTAATTACTAGATTTGTAGATTTTTTTAAAATTTTTTAATTTTGAAAAATGAGGTTGTGAGGGACAAAAGGTTTTATGAAAATCTGTTGCCTGAACAAATTATTTGGTTATTGAAAATATCCAACCTCACATTTTTCCTCTTCTAACAATACCTCTGGTAAAAGAATAGTTACAGAATCCTAAAAAAGAACCTTGACTAGATCCACTAAATTATTTTGAAGATAGGATTAACTTATAAACTACGTAATTCTAATATATACTATCATACTTTATCTACTTAGAAAAATTGAATTAAAAAAAAACTGTTAAATTTCAGCAAATTTGGAAATAATATAGGTAGTCCCGAAACTTTAGACTTCTGAGAGACAATGCTTTAATTGATACGAGATACTGGCATTGTTCAGGTGTACCGAAATGGAACCCATTCAAATAAAAATGTGACTCACTTTATTACAATAGAATATTGGAATGGATCAGTGGTTAATTCGGCTAATGTAAATTACGCAACAGTAAGCATTATGCATCAAATACATAACCCCCGGAACTCCCCTTAATTCCGCCGATGGAATCCTCTTTTCGTCGTCCGAGTCATTTTTAAAGATGGAAACCGAATACGCTCAACTTCGTTTTGATGCTTTTCGAGATTGCAAGCAGAATTGTTTGGAAATAAGCTGATTGAGAAACAATCTCTGCTATGAAGTTAAATAGACAAAAAATAATGAATGGAGCTCAGAAACATATAGGCAACAAAACAGAAATAAAATCACACGAATATTTCACGGTCAACATCCGGGGTTAATTTTAAATATATACGCGGAATAAAGAAACAACACGGTAACAATTGAGAAAGCATATGCACCTTATATCAATAGTAGCATTTAAACGTGATCTGGTGGTATGTTGTAATATAAATTAATATATATATATATATATATATATGGTCAAGAATTAATAGTTGTAAAGAACAATTAGTTGTAATTTTCTTACAAAACTTGTTAAAGCTCAACACGACGAAAACTTGTGAAGTAGATCATTATTCAGACTTTGAGTCTTATATGTCTAATAAAACGCATTATTCAGGCCCTTTGAAATATTGTGAAGTTTTAATATTGAATCATACCTCTTTTTATGCTCTGCTTCGGCATATTCCATTTTAGTTAGTAATGGTGTAGTATACATGCCATTTGTGTAAAGTTTAGGCATAACAGTAGGACAAGGTTTGTTGAGATTCTTATTTTTAGCAATGTTGATAAAATCTTCGATCTGAGGGTTTTTACTTGGTAATTCTCTAAGTTCGTTTGCAAATTCGTCAGTTAAGTTGCATGCGTTAATATGTCTAAAGGCCGTGGTATACAAGAACATCGTTTTCCAAGGATTACTCGAGTTTGGCATCATTTTTTCGAACATTTGCATTTCTGACTGAATTGTGTAGAATCGTTCTAAGATGGTCTTATGTTGGTCATGGACTTCAGATGTATTTACATATTGGATTGCAAATTCAATTGATTTATCAATAGACTGTGATGATTTAACTCTTTCAAATATTTGGTAAATAGGTAAGGTTTCGTAATCTTCATCATTCATGACTAAAGTCCTAATATTTCTAAATATGTGAAGATCTAGCCATGTTTTCAATTTTTTTGTGGTTGAAATATAAAAATGCTGTTGGTATAATTCACTCCAATTATGAATTTGCCATGAATTTGCCAAGAACTTCCACAAATTACTGTTGGTTGGTCTTCAGTTAGCATCCTATGTACAATATTGGATATTTTTGCAGCTTCACTTAATTTGTCTAAGAAATACTTATAGTTGTAATAAGGCTGTAATAATGTGGCTGAAGATTTCAGCCACCCTAATGTATCATCTATATGCTTTTCTCTTGCGGCGTAGTGTAAAATGATATCTGAGGAATCGTTCCCATTGACGGATGGAGTTTGATCGTTAGGTGCATTATCATTAGTTAAACTGACAAATTGCTGAACTTCTGGGTTATCTTGTAGAAATCAAATAAACTTTTGACGAGCTTCAGCTGACCTATCTTGTTGACGAGCTACATTGGTATTTGTTGATACAACAAATGATGGTGCAGCAGTTGATGGTGCAGAATTTGAAGATGTAGCAGTTGATGGCGTAGCATTCGATGGTGTAGTAGAATTTTGTATGGGAGTTAGTCTATTTGAATACCAAAGACCTCCTGTAGGAACATTATATGGAGATGAACTTGAAGCCATATTACAAAGAATAACTTGAAATTCAAGTAGAATTTATGAGCAAAATTTCATAAATTATAATACTTTCTGTAATAAGAACCAAATTTTGTATAGAAAGTCTTTGATCCGATGTTGTTGAATTTAGATGAAGAGTTGAATACAGGTAGGTGGAGAGTAATATTCTTCTATAATTTCCACCATCTTTTTTTTCATAATAGCAAACACCTCCGAGAATTGAGTTATTCCTATATTTTCGATGCATAGGTACTACTAATGTAATCCCATTTGGGTTTAAAGAGACAAAAGAAAATGGCAAGATAATTTTCCAATTCATATATTGCAGGTGTGAGATCTAGAAAAAGACACAAAGCTCACTTAAGAGAATAATACTATTTAATTGAAATATCTGGCAACATTGCATGATTGTAAATGTTACCAAAACTGCTTTGAGTTAAAAAAAAATAAAGCTTTGATGGAGAAGTAGAATAGGTAGCATCGGCTGAGGATTGTTTATATAGTAAAAAGGAGCAATGTAGCTAAATTTAATTAGTGTTGATTTAGGTAATTTCTGCATTTTTCAATGTTATATTAATATTATTTCATCACGCCAGTACAGCCAGTGATTACATTAGAATTTACAAAGTTTTATTTTCCATTAAACCTGTTCAATATAAAATTTTACTCATTGCTACCTAATGTGATCACTGGCATCTCATTGAGTAAATTATTCTACCAGTACTCAATGATATGTAACGTTGAATATCCTTAATATAGTATTAACCCATCGATTCTCTTAAATGCAGGTAATTTCTTCAATATGCTGAATTGAATGTCTTCCTAGAATGTTTCAACTTCAGTCGTGTTATTTTTCCGGATTTGAATCTATCAAGTAAAGTTGAAAAAAGTATACTATAGTTGAGATCTTAAATCTACGTTGTTTACCAATATTACCTATATGTTTCGAATTATAACATATTTTGTAATAAAGCTTTGAATTTTATAAGAAAATTTAGTTGTAATCCAATTACATTTTCCGTACGTACTTTTTTATTGTCCATACTTGTATTATAAACTGGTCTCCAGATACATATTGCAAGTGTGATTCTCAAATTTATATACCTTTCTCACATAAGTATTTGGTTGTTCCCATTATTTTAGCCCTATCATTAATATTAGCTCGACTTTAATACTGTCATTCACAATTTAAAAATATCTGTTAAAAGTTTTACTGCGTAATTATTGCTGTTTTAAGTTTATGAGACATTTTCTTAATAGTGATTAAGGATTTTCCGAATTTGAAAAAAGCTTTATTCTAGGAGAATTTAAGTAATTTTATTTGTATATTCAATATTAAAATTAAAATTTCGAACAAATGTGCATAAAAGGCCAGCATTTTAAATATGGATGGAAGATGGGATATACAAAAATTTTATAAAATAGAAACTAATAATCTAACAACTCTTTTAAATGATATATCTTTAAATGATCAATTGCTCGTTGTTCAGCAATCAATACTACCGAAATTAAATAATTTATTAACCTTTACTGAATTAACAACTTTAACCCCTGTAAGAAAAATAGTTATAATTAATGAAAAATTGCAACAGGATTTAGATGATATTTTAACTACATTACCAAATTTAGAATTAATTTTTCTAATAGATATTAGATTACAATTAAAATTATCAAATGATTTAATTGAATTCATAAATAAACCAATTGAATCCTCAAAGATAAACTTAACATATAATATAATATATTGCACAGAAAGAACTCAAAGAACAAATATTTTATCTCAAAATAATAATACAGATTTAACTATTCCGCATTTCATTAGAAGTCAATTATTAAATAATCAAGATGATAAACCTTCCTCATCAGATCCTATTAAATTGTTTAATTGGAATATTTTACCAACATCGAAGTTAGATAAAGATATTTTGGATTGCAATATTCTATATGATTCAAGTGGTGAAAATTTATATTCTCCAAAGGTACTATCAATGCAAAGAACAAGTAGAAATATATTGATTGATAATTTAGTAAACTCAATTACTTCTCTATTAACTGAAACAGGTTCAGTAATAACTAATTCCATTTCAATTGGGTATGAATCAAAGAATTTAATCAAGGTTCTGAAAAAAAGATTGTCTATTGATGAAAATAGTCGATCTCAATTTATTAAAGAAAGTATCTATACAGATAAGCACTGTGGTATTGAAACTGATTTAATTGTATTTGATAGAATGATAGATCCAATTACACCTTTGTTGACACAATTAACTTATTCTGGCCTTTTGGATGATATTTTCGAAATTTCTTCCATTGATGGAAAATTAAATGATAATGAATCAACAAAAATTGATTATTTTAAAGATGATATCTGGAACGAGACAAAATTCTTAAATTTTGCTGGTTTAGGCCCAAAATTAAATAAATTGGCTAAAGAATTACAAGTGAAGTATGATTCAAGACATGAAGCTGAAAGTGTGGGACAGATAAAAGATTTTGTAGATTCATTGGGTTCTTTACAAGAAAGACAAAAATTGTTAAATATGCATACAAATTTATCTTCAAATATATTAGAAAAAGTTGAAAAAAATGAGGGGACTCATTTTAATTCAATTTTAAATTTAGAACAAGATATTTTAATGAATACTATCGATAATAGCTCCGCAATTGAAGCAATTTTAGAATTATTATGGGATGATGAAACTTCAGCAAATGAAGTTATTAGATTAATCTGTCTTTTATCAATAATCAAAGATGGTATTCGTGATAAAGATTTTGAAATACTCAGAAAAGAAGTTATTGATAAATTTGGCATTGAATATTTATTTAGTATTGAAAGATTAAATGAATTAGGTTTATTTTTAGATAAAACAATGATTAATGAGAAACGTAAAAAAAATTCATTAGATAATAATGATTTGAATAAGCAGGTATATTTTAATAAACCATACTCAAGTATTTCAAATTGGTTAAACACATTACCAATAGCAGAAGATCCAAATGATAACGAGAAATTGATGGATATAAATAAAATGAAGAATCCTTCCTTTGCTTATTGCGGTGTTGTTCCATTAACAACAAGACTTCTTGAGATGTTTTATGATAGATCTACTATTTCTAAAAATTATTCAGCACAACAGCCATTTATTATTTCAAAAGAACCTACTACAATAGGTATTGAAACAATCTTTGAACAAATTTATGGTGACTCGAAAATTATAGAAAGTGAGCTTTGGAATATTAAATTAAAAGGTGAAAAAATTAAAAAAAGAGTGGTTATTGGGCAAACAAATAAAAATGAAAAAGAAATATCCTTAGTTGTCTTTATTGGTGGTATTACTTTAGGAGAAATCGCCACAATTAAATTTCTGGAAAATAAATTAAATGAGAGGGGAATTAAAAAAAGGTTTGTGATAATATGTGATGGTATATCAAATTCAAAAAAATTTTTAGGACCTGAGTTTTGAACTTTAATATACAGTTTCCTATAAAACCAAATATATATATATAAATATATAAATCTTTCATTTACCTTATTCTTGTGTATTTTGCATTCTTATTTGTACTCGGATTATTTTTAATATTATTAGCTCTTTGTTTTGAAGATATACCATTTTGTATTGAATTTTTTGAAAATTGATTAGTGTTATTGTTTTCATTTGTCCTTGAATTTTTAATATTTACATTTGAAGTAGATATTAGTAAATCTCTAGATGAGTATAAATCAGGTATTCGACTGCTACCTAATCTCTTTCTAGTTAATAAATTGTTATTTTTATTCCAAGTATTTCTTCTATTGTTGGCATAATTATTTATTAATTGTGAGGAATTTGTCATATTTTGAATAGAATTCAAGGTATTACTTCTTCTTGTAAGCTTTAAATTCTGTAATGCTGGAGGCATTAATATCTCGTTGTTAGTATTAATACTCTTATTGTTATTAATATTGTTATTGGTTGTTTGATTTGAATTTGAAGGAAGTGGTGATATATTAGGAAGATTGTTAATATTTAAAGTAGGAATTGGAGAAAAAGAATTTCCATTTGTATTTTCAATATGAGTTGATTCTGATATAAAGTTATTATTGTTTAAAAAAAAATTGGGATTATTGTTAGTATTTGAAGAAGTATTATTTTTATTATTATTATTATTATTATTATTATTATTTTTATTATTAATATCGTTAATGATTCTGTAGTTATTGGAATCCGTTGTACGAGAACTTCCAGATCTAATTGAATGATTAGATGTTTCTGATGCAGAATGAGTATTAGAAGAATTTAAAAATTTATTTGAATTTTTTTTAAATTTTTCTCTAAAAGTTTCATTAATATTGCAAGTCTGAATATTTCTTCTTTGTTGTTTAGGTATGTTTCTAGTTGAATTTATATCATCATCCATAGTCAAGTCCACAGTTACTGGCAATCGATCCTTCGTAGATAAAGGTTTTTTTTTCTTGATAAAAAAATTATTGATATTTTTATTATTATTTCTATTATTACTAAGTACAGATGACGTGGCAGATCTTTGGATGGGGTTTGTATTATTGAAGAAAGATGAAGAATTTGTTGTTATATTTGTTGTTGATGGATTGTTAATAGGTCTATTCATCTTTGTCATTGAATTTAAATTTACATTTAAATGTAAATTTTCATATTCATTTAATTTTAGTTTTAAATTTTCATATTCTATTAGCTTTGATTTTAGATTTTCAATTTCATTTTTCAAGATTGGTATTTGATCAATTGAAATCTTTGCCTCAGCCAGTAAATTCTTTTGTCTAATCAATCTAAGATTTAATTTTGAGTTGATTGATTGTAAATGTGAGAAATGATTGATTAAATTGTTAAATTGGAAATTAGAAACATTTAAAAAAGTTTCTAATAAATTTGAATTCGAAATTGAAAATGGTTTAAAATAACTTAGAATATCGTAAGGTAAATTTTTTTCGTCATCTAATTTAATAATAGAAATATTATTTGTGTCACAATACAAGCAATTATTTTGAATTGTATTATTATTAATTTTTTCCACATGTAAATGAGTTGAGCAAAGAATATGAGCACATGAAGTTATGTACAGGGGACTTTGTTTTGTTGATTTTTTATAACAAATGTTGCAAAATACAAACGGTTGATTAAATAAATCCATTCTGAACCGTAAAATATGTATTTTGGTTAATATTGTTTTATTTTATAAATGTACTTGGATATTTATTCTTTCTGACACGATATTGCAAATCCCTTTTTTTTTCTTAAAAAAGATCTGTCTTCCCTATATTTTTTTAACCGCCGAACTTTGAAATCACGCAAAGAAAAAAAATAAAATTAAATAAAATAAGCATCGCACTATTTAAGTAAAAGAATGTGATTAAATTTATAAACTTTTTTTATAGCATTTGCAATTACATACTGATAATAAGAAATAAAAAAATAACAGATATAATATTAGATAGATTACTTAGAAATCACGTCGTAATTTTGTATAATTAGTAATAGTAGGCTAGATAATACATTTATATATAGAATCTTTAATTTCTTGTTGTATAATAAAGATGTAAATAGTTAGAAATGGAGAAGGGTATTATAATAATTTGGAGCTGTAATAATAATATAAGTAAAAAAAAAAATAAGCAAAAAAACGTGTGTGATTTGAAACAGTAGACGTCAAACTCTTTTTCTGTGATTTGTTAAATAACCCATAAACGCAATGAAAAATAATATATTAGATATTGATAGAAGATTTGTCTTTTTTGATTACCCAGATTTAATTAAATTAGATCAATAAAGCAACAGCAGCTAAGAAGATAGAACCACCGACCTTTAAAGAGTCAGCAGCACCTTCGTAAGCACTGATGGTCTTGGTTTCCGGACTTGGAGAAGAAGTAGATGGAGCAACCGATGGTTTGGAAGTGGTAGTGACCTTAGTAGAAGAAGAAGAGGTAACAATAGTGGTAGAGTTACCGAATGGAGTGGCAGAAGTGGTAGAGCCAGAAGAGCTTGACGATTTCTTAGTAGAGCCAGTAGCAGAGGCAGATGTGGAGGAAGAGGAAGATGAAGCAGAAGCAGAAGTAGTAGCTGAGGCAGAAGATGAAGCAGAAGCAGAAGATGAAGAATCACCTAAAGAAGCGTTTTGTTCGGAACAGGTACTCTTGAAAGCAGAGATAGCAGAATCGGCATTGTTATTTGGGCAGATGGAGTTCAAACAACTTTCAATGGAAGAACTTTCCTTTTCACAGAAACAATCGACTTGGTCTAAAGCAGTACAGGAAGAAGAAGACTTACCGACTTGAGCAACACAAGCTAACAAACAAGCAGGTGGAGTAGCAATGGCATTTTGAGCAAATAAAGCTAAAGCAATGGTGGCAATGGAGGCAACAGAGAAGGTTTGCATTACAAATATATGTTAATTGTTGGGTGGGTATATTGTCGGAAGAGTCGTTTGATATTCTTTAACAAAGGGCTAGCGAATTTAAATAGAACAATTGAGAGAAATTATTGGACCACTGTATTGACGAAATTTCAATATTAAGTAGGAAATGAGAAATGAAAAATAATAAATGAAAACGCTATGTAAATATGTATATATATATATATATATATAAAAAATAGATTGATATTACGTATGTATATATATAAGAATATGTCAAAGAATTAAAGATTCATGCAATGAATGTCGAAAATACAAAAATAAAAAAAGAAACCATTGACATTGTCATTAAGATTACTAGATCAGTTTTGCTTGTGTTGTTGTTTGTTTTCTTAGTTATTATTGTTGTTCGCTGTTGTTCAAGGAATGAATATTGGATAGTGAACTAAATTTGTCAATTAACGAAATATGGCCTTTACTGAAACAATTTTGCATCATAGAAAGCACAGAAACTCTCATAGGATATAGGCCACGCTTGGTTGAAAAATTCGGCCCATTAGGGAAAGCTGAGTCCCACATGTAAACAAACATTATTACCGGTCTAATATTATATGGGCAATTGTGAACTTTCCAGTGTAAACAACCGTTGTCCGAATACTGCTTGTCGTGTGGCCCAAACCGGAAACTGGCCAGAAATAGCAACAGATTTACTGCGACGTTTTCTGAGCGACTAGCAGTCTACTGCGGCTGTTTCTCTGTGGTCATTCGAGCTTGTCGCCAGATCGGGATAGAACTGGAAGTGGGGGCTATTTATAGATACAGTTACCCGGTAGCACGTGATGTCTTTTCGTACTGTATGATAAAAAGAAAACTGATAAAGTGTGTGTGAAGTGGGGCTTGATTTAATTTATGAGTAGTTAGCAATATGTGTAATTAATGAAAATTATTATGGATTAGGCAATTACAAGAGATTAAGGTAGGAATAAGAAATGTAGAACGGGAAAAAATGACAAAAACAATTAATAGTCAGAAATCATAGATACCACTGGGATTATTTTAAAAGCCAATGGATTAATTTAAAGATCCTTGAATCAATCAATTCAAGCTCGAAAGATTCAGACAAAGATATCAGTGCGAAATATCGTTAATGCTAAGTAGTCGTTATATATATATGCTTCTATACACTATATACGCCGCTCATTGTTGAGCACATCCCTCTTGTAGCTCATTTTTGAGAGCTCCCAGTTCGGCATCACTGCCCTCCATGTTGATAATATCCATCAGTTCTTTGTTAAGATCTTCTTGATTATTAGATTTCCCAGGAGTAGGATTATTTGAGTTTTTCTTTTTATCCACAGGCGAATCTCCCAATTCTTGTAATTCATCCAATAGAACAGTAATTTCTTCTTTATATTCGATGTTATCATTACGATAGTCTTCTCTTTCGTAGACATCAGTGATTTTCTGAACAATAGCATATTGTTTCCTGTAGGTAGGTATCATATCTTTAAACTCTTCTTTTTCTTCGTTATTGGCAAACCACTCTCCAAATTCAATATACATTTCTTTCATTGGTTCGTACAAAACTTCTTTGGATGACATCTTGTTTAAAATGTTCAATATGGCATCATCCATACCTTCGCCGTCACCATTTTCTGCATCATTATCTTCACCTCCATTAACAAATTGATCCAACAGTTGGCTCAATAAATCGTTCTCGTTAGATTGATTTTGTTTCAAATTCTCTTGTTCAACTTTAGAATCTACTTGGTTACCATTTTTTTTTAATTTGTTCAGCGTGCTATTGATGATATCATTATATGACTCACGGGCTTTGTCTTCTGAATCCAGTTCAGATCCTGCCTTGCCCAGTTGTTCAACAATACCCACTACATCATTGATTTTTTTAGCATCAGAAGAATTATTTTTACCAGGAGAATCATTTTTTCCTTCTTCTGCAAGCATATTTTCAAATTCTTCACGCAATTCATTTACCATATTTTCGACAGCAACATTTCGATCTAGGCCATCATCATTACCAGTATTGGGCTTGATTTTGCTGGGATCTTCATCCAATAATGCATCTAAATCATCATAATCAAATTCCTCTTCACTAGGCTTATTATTATTATTATTATCAGTATTACTCATAATAATGCTTGACAAACTTTGTCGTTTGCTTGTTAGTCTAATTATTTTATTTATTTTTTGTTTGTTTTTCTTTCTTTAATTGTTGCTTGTAAATCCTAAAATACAGATCCTTAAAATCATCATTGTTTGATATTCAACTAGTTTAATTTTCCTATCCGTTCATTATTTCCGTTTTTTGAAAATTGACAAAAATTTAAAGCTTTGAAAAATTAACTGATTTTCTTTGTTTCTTCAATAAGTTTTCTACTGTTTTTTTTCTTCGGGAAACGCGACTATGCGGATTTTCGCTTTTTTTCACGCGAAACTTAGGATGATTTTTCCTGGTTCAATTATATCGATTTTTAGATGAGAAAAAATAGATTTCAAACTAAACACAAAATGAAATACATATACCATTATTTAAATATAAACTACCTTTTCAGTTTACTTACATATTGACTAGAATAAAAATTTTGGACAAAAAAAAAAAAATAAAAAAAAAAACAATAAAAGAAAAGAAAAGAAGTACACCATAAAAAATTATAAAAAAAGATAATTTAATTTGCAAAACTATTAATATCAAAGATTAATTTATATATTCGCATCAAAATATGAGTAGTTTATGTTTACAACGTTTACAGGAAGAAAGGTATGTTTGCTTACTTGTTTTTCTACACTCAATTCCAATTACATAAAATATTATCATGATCAGTTTAAATTACTAACTTCTAGTACGAATATATTTCCCCTTATGTATTGTTCGATCTTAAATTTTTATTAGAAAAAAATGGAGAAAAGATCATCCCTTTGGATTTTTCGCAAAACCAACCAAGAAAGTTGATGGTTCGATGAATTTACAATTATGGGAAGCTGGTATCCCGGGCAAAGAAAGTACTATCTGGCATGGTGCTTTATATCCAATTACAATCGAATATCCAGATGAATATCCATCGAAACCACCAAAGGTCAAGTTTCCAGCAGGGTTTTATCATCCTAATATCTATCCTTCTGGTACAGTTTGCTTAAGTATATTAAATGAAGATCAAGATTGGAGACCGGCAATCACTTTGAAACAAATCGTCTTAGGGGTACAGGATTTACTAGACACTCCAAATCCGAACTCTCCCGCTCAAGAACCAGCATGGAGAGCATTCTCTAAAAATAAATCTGAATATGAAAAGAGAGTCCTCCTACAGGCAAAACAATATGCAAAATAATAGATTTCACCATTATTTTCATTTGAAATTTTTATCATTCTTTTAATTTATTCTCATCGACTTCATTGTTTTGTTAAGAATCCTAAGTCCTATACACAACAAACTATTAATAAAACCACTTATTTTATTATCAATTTCTTTATTTGGCATCACTTTTCTTTATATTACTAATGTACAATTATTTTTACTACTATTTATAAATTAAATATAGTATATTCCATCAATATATATATATATATAGTACTGTAACTTTTTCACCCGAACATATCAGCTGTCCCTCTCCTCAAGATCGTTCATTCATCTTATAATGGATAAAGCTATCTAAATTATTGAAAGTTTCGTTACATCTTTCTTTTAATTGAGGATCCCTATTCTTATCAACCAACTTGAATATTAATCTGACATTTGGTACTATTTGTTCTTGTAATAATCTTAGAAAATCATCCTTAACAAATACATCCTCATCATAATCGAAATTCTTATCACCATAAATTTCAAAAAGTGAGTTGATAATTTCAACAGTTAGAACAGCATGAAGATCCTTTTTAATTAATAGATTCATAAAAAATTGACCAATCACTCTATTTACTTCAATTTGTCCTTGGTATAATGCATAAGTTGACAAAACACCTAATATTCTTTGTTTATATTCAATGGTATCTTCGGCAGTTTCAGCTTGGAAACTCTCAAATTCTTTAATATAAGTATTAACAAAGTCAACGTTATTTATTAAATTGAAATATTCTAATACTTTGGCTGGTTCTGGTTGTAGAGTGCCAGTCTTTAATAATGCCCAAATAACACTCTCTTTACCCATTTTAATACTAGTAATTTCATGATTAGTTAGGTCAGTGCTGATATCAGTTAAAAATGACCATAATTGTTTATAAGGTTCGTTATTTAAATCGAAAATGTTAATTCCTACAGTTATATATAACCATAATAAATTATTCCATACAATTAAAATACGTGGTGTAAAATTTTCACTTAATGCCATAAAAGCATGCGGTAAAAATTCAGCCAATGTTACAATTAAGTCATCTGGTAAACTATCTTTGTTTTTAGTATGCTTTTGTTCTTCATATAATGCAGCTAATAATTCAATTACTGCAGTCAGTAAATCAATGGCAATTTCAATACTTTGTACTCTCATCATAGCTGATGAACGTCTTTTAGTATAATCTTTAATTTTTTCAGCAACAGTGGAGTCCTTTGCCTTTATTAATTCTTCATCATCAGTCTTTGATGATAAATCATGAAATACTTGTTTGATATCGATACTATCAATTGAAGTACAAATACCGTGAATTATAGAGTTAGTCTGTTCAATAGTCAAATTCATATCTAGAAATTGGATATAAATACCTTGAACTAAGACTTTAGTCAATTCATTAAACTGCTGAGAAGCTTGATTTTTTTCATTTTCTTGTATCATATTAGGCAATTGTGATACAAATTTTGATAAATAATCATGGTTTGAAACAGATTCAATAAATTGGAAGGATTCTGAACTAAAATCATATATCAAATCTAAGATTGTATTTAATAATTTCAATGGGATCTTATCAATACCAAATTGCAACAAGTAGGTGAGAATTTTAAAAATATTTGTTAATTTATCTTCTGATAATAATTCATCTAGAATTTTATCTGATCCATTAGCTAAAGCCACCACTAATGATAATAAATTATCTGTAAAATCGAAAAGAAGAGATTTGGATTCTTTGGAACTCTTATTATTAGTGTCATTTAAAGCATTTAATGAGTTCTCAATTTTGTTGAAACCATCTATAATACTTGTCCATATATCAGATCTCCATAAATGAGTTGAAATATCATAACCTTCTTCAAGGGTAATATTTCTCAACAAACCGTAGGATTCAACTACAATTTCAGTATTATCATCTGTTATTAATTTCTTCAAAATGATTTGAACTAATTTTTCTCTTAAGAATAAACTTCTCATATGAGTGTCTTCACATAAGACACTTACCGAAGATAAGGACATATGCCTATCATTTGCAATTGCACTTTCTAATTGTTTCAAAAGTGGCTGAATTCTTTTAGTTACTAAGGCATTATCCTTTGCTGCATTTCTTACGTCTGGGCGACCTGATATTGGATTTAAACGAGCTTTTGATGTTCTAGATCTCTTTTTCGATTTACCCATATTTATTAAATTTTAAAAAAATTGGACAGTCTAATTGTCTGGAAAAAGCAACAAGCTATCAATAATATTTCTTGTAAAATGGTTTAATATGTTTGTATTTTATTTACCTATGTGTCTCATCTCATCTCTTGAAATTTCACGGAATGACGGCTAAAATTTTTTTCTGGATATTTCACGTGGATTTTGAAATTTTCGAGACCATAAGAAAAAATCTTAAGCGGCTATTCTTTTGATGACAAAAATATATTTATATATTATATTGTAAATACTACATATGTATACATGACAAGTGAGTTTAGGCCAAACATATGATAAAAAGTATTGTAAGAATATATTTAGCTACGAAAATGTAAATTGCTTACAATACAGGTAATTTTGAAAAATTCAAGTTTAGATAGTATTCTTATTAAAATCAAATAAAAATTCTTTCTAAAAGTTGTAGTTACTGTGCTAATACTCTTTTAATTTCAAAATTATATACTCAGGGCTCAAAAAATAGTCATAAATTGCTCAACACACAGTTAATCTTGTAATATTAATTGGCGGCTAAACAACAAATTCGAACAAAATAATCTAATGGCTTGCTTTTTCAATTGTACTTTTAACTCTTTGTATGTATATCATATAACCAATCTTTAAAATATTAAAATATTGCAGAGAAAACAAATAAACAGATTTACTTGTTCCTTGAGGTTCCTGAGTTCCAAGAATGATACCCTAAAAGTTATTGTGAAACAACCCGGAACTGTGAAGAACCGAGATGCGAATTTGCGACACAGATTTGCGACAATTCGCCACATATGCTAAAAAATACAATACAACGGTGACAACAATAATGAATTCATCATTTGCTTATAAAAAAAAGTTCCAGAATATTTAAGGTTAATTGAACTCATTACAGACCCGATCGAGAAATATATTTATTTATTTTCGTTTCTGCCAAACAATTGATTAATTTTCTCCTTTTGATCCCCAGTATCAAAAAGGCACCTTTTTATTAAAACCATATTCAAAGTGATTTGCCTTACAAGTTCTTTACCTTCAAAAACTGATATATTAAGGTACTCTATTTTTGTTTTATTGCTATCCATTTTTTATGAAATATTTAATTGCTCAATTATACCCAGAAATCTATTCGTGAACATGTCTACACCTTATAAGACTTATAACCTTAATTTTGCTAAACCTGATTTAGACGATAGAAATTATCGCTTTATTGAATTGCCAAATAGCTTAAAAGTTTTACTTATTCAAGATGCTACTACAGACAAGGCAGCAGCTTCATTAGATGTCAATATAGGTGCATTTGAAGATCCAGAAGGCTTACCGGGCCTAGCACATTTTTGTGAACATTTGTTGTTCATGGGCTCTGAAAAATATCCCGATGAGAACGAATATTCAAGTTTCCTAAGTACCAATGGTGGGTCATATAATGCATACACTGGTGCTTTAAATACCAATTATTTTTTTGAAATTAATTATGAACATTTGGAAGGTGCATTAGATAGATTTTCAGGATTCTTTTCCCGTCCTTTATTTAGTAAGGATTCCACTGATAAAGAAATTAATGCTGTTGATAGTGAAAACAAGAAAAATTTACAAAGTGATGTCTGGAGAATGTACCAACTAGATAAATCTTTATCAAATAGAAAACATCCTTACCATAAATTTTCTACAGGTAATATACAAACATTGGGTACAATTCCAAACGAACAAGGCCTAGACATTAGAGATGAGTTATTAAAATTCTATAATAATTCCTATTCTGCTAATTTGATGAAATTAACCATTTTAGGTAGAGAAGATCTAGATATTTTGGGTGATTGGGCATATTCCATGTTTAAAGACGTTAAAAACCTAAACCGTGAGTTACCAGTTTATGAAGAAAAAATGCTTACTGAAGAATATTTAATGCAAATTATTAATATTAAGCCAGTTCAAGATATGAGAAAATTGGAACTTTCATTTACAGTGCCCGACTTAGATAAAGAATGGGAATCTAAAACTCCTAGAATTTTAAGCCATTTACTTGGTCATGAAGGGTCTGGCTCATTATTAGCTCATTTGAAATGTTTAGGTTGGGCCACAGAATTAGCCGCCGGTGGCCACACTATATCTGACGATAATGCAGTTTTTTCAGTGGATATAGACCTAACTGAAGAAGGATTTAACCATTATGAGGATGTTACAGTGGCTATTTTCCAATATATTAATATGTTAAAAGATACCTTACCACAAGAATGGATTTATGATGAATTACAAGCAATTGCTAATGCTGAGTTTAAATTTAAACAAAAGACAAGCCCATCCGGTACAGTTTCGTCATTATCAAAGGCTTTAGAAAAGGAATATATCCCAGTAGAAAAAATCCTTGCTACTAGTTTATTTTCTAAATATGAGCCTGAACTTCTTATGAATTATATAAATGAATTAACTCCATATAATTCACGTTTAAGTCTTATCTCTAAGGATGTAGAAACAGATGAAGTTGAAGAATGGTATGGTACGGAATATAAATCGATAACCTATCCTAAGAAATTTATAAAAAGACTCGAACGTGCAGGTTTTAACAAGAATTTATATTTACCAAATCCAAATGATTTTGTTGCCACGAATTTTGATGTTAAGAAAATAGATAATATAACACCGATCGATGAACCATATTTATTAAAAGATGACCAAGTCAGTAAATTATGGTTTAAGAAGGATGATAGATTTTGGCAACCACGGGGTTATATTCATATCTTTACAAAATTACCACATTCTCACGCTAGTATCACCAATTCAATGTTAACTTCATTATATGTTCAATTAGTCAATGATCAATTGAAAGATCTTCAATATGATGCATCATGTGCTAGTTTGGATATTTCATTTTCCAAGACAGGCCAAGGTTTAGATATTACAGTAAGTGGATTTAATCATAAAATCCTAATTTTATTAGAAAGCTTTCTAAAAGGTATTAAAAATTTTAAGTTGGAAAAATCCAGATTTTTAATATTCCAAGAGAAATATATACAACAATTGAAGAATATGTTATTCCAAGTTCCCTATGGCCAGGTATCTCACTATTATAATTATGTTATCGATGATAGAGCTTGGTCTATAAAAGAGAAATTGTCTACCATGCAAAAATTAACATTTGAAGATCTTGAAAATTTCTTACCAACTATTTTTAATGAAGTATATTTCGAATCTTTAGTGCACGGTAATTTTGAAAAATCTGATGCAGCTGAAGTTAATCAATTGGTCGAAAAATACATCTCAGGGTCAATTCACAATCCACAAATTAGAAATGATAGATTAAGATCATACGTTCTACAAAAAGGAGAAACTTACAGATATGAAACATTATTAGAGGATCCAGAAAACGTTAATTCTTGCATTCAGCACGTTACTCAAATTGGTCTTTACAACGATAGATTAGCTGCGTTGAGTAGTTTGTTTGCTCAGATAATTAATGAGCCGTGCTTCAATATTTTAAGAACAAAAGAACAATTAGGATATGTGGTTTTCAGTTCAAGCCTAAATAACTATGGTACTACAAATATCAGAATCCTAGTTCAATCAGAACATACTACAGAATATTTAGAATGGAGAATTGATGAATTTTATAAATCAGTGAAAACAATTCTAACTCAAATGGCACCTGAAACATTTGAAAATCATAAAGATGCTTTATGCAAGACATTATTGCAAAAATATAAGAATATGAAAGAAGAAAGCAGTAGATATAGTAATTCAATTTTTAATGGTGATTACGATTATTTATTGCGCCAAAACAAGGCAAAGCTGGTATCAAAGTTTTCCAAATCAGATATTTTACAATTTTATGATGAATATATTGTTAATGAAAACAGTTCTAAATTAATCATTCATTTGAAATCTCAAATTAGCGAAACTAAAAAAGATGAACCCAAATTGGATAGAACAAAATATCCTACAGGTGAGTTGATAGACGACGTTGCTGAGTTTAAATCAAACCAATTCATTGCTCCCGCTCATAAACCAGTTAAGAAATTTCAAGTCCAGGAAAACTGAGAGCTTCCACCATATAGCTTTATAAATTTACCCACATATATATTTTAATATATCTACATCTACTAATATAATAAAATTCCCTATTATCAGCACTACAATAATAGTAAGAAATAACCCATTACATATTGTCGCAAGATAAAAGGTAATGCAGGCTAAATAAAAAATTAAAGAAAAAAGAAAAAAAAAATGTAGACTATCTTCGACATCCCAAATCTATCACCCTTGCAAAGGGGCACACAGATAACGGACTTCCTATCCTGTCCCAATATACCCGAAGGTATACGTTAAATAATAAAAAATTGATCTCGGAAACTAGTGTTCATTTAAGAATGAATCACTGGCAATTAGCAACTGTTTGATGACAGATTTAGCCAACTGTGGCATGCTTCCTTTAATTATTTTTGATTCAAGGTTTTTAAAAACTAATGAAAAAATCGAACCTACAAAGATTCAATGGAATTAAGTTTTCAAATTTTAAGCTTCTTATATAGAATTTATAAGTCCGGGTAAAAATTAAGTTTTTGTTTCGGCAAAATGATTAATCTGCATTGATCTTTGCAAAATTTATTTAGATGAGGGCATAAATAAATAACAAAAAAATTTATCGCAATATTAAAGAATCAAGCAACAGCTAAAACAAGAAATTATATGGCGGTTAATTTCGAGGTTCTTAGAAAACCTTACCTAAAACTTTATAGCACTGTTTATTCAACAAAATGAAGAAACATCGCCAAAAATTAATATATATCTAAGAAAGGTAATACGAATGGTAAGTGTTTATTTTGAACTAAGAACTGAGAATTTGAGTTACTTTTTAGATTTTATATAAGTACATAATTAATGATAAAAAACATTTGATTATAACATCGTTCCAACCAAAAGGATTAAAGGAAGATTAAATCAAAGCATGATGGGAGAAAAAAACATTGCCCATAAATAGACGTCTTTTAAAATTAAATATAGCTTAACGGTACTTGTAGAAACCAATGTCATTAGCTCTTTCTCTGAAACATTGACGACAGATGTTCAAACCGTACTTTCTGATTAAACCAGTGTGGGAGGAACAGACACGGCATTGACGGGAACCTTTACCGAATCTTCTTGGATGTGAGTACCAGACGTTTTCGTGAGCCATTTTGCTGTAATTAAGTGGTAAAATTTAACAACAGAGTTGAAAATAGAAAAAAATTGTTAGTAAATTTATCCCAATTTGTGTTGAAATTAATGCTTGAATTAAGAGTTTGAATTTATATCTACGCCAATCTATTCGTCCATATCATTGGTTAATACCCCTAATTGCTCCTCCTGTGTATTATAAATTCCAACATCCTCTTATTTTCATCATTATAGTCTTCAATTAGCACATACTTTAATGTATAGTTCTTTGTACAGCTTGGTCTTAAAGCCCTTTGAAATAACGTATTTTTAGTAATTTTTCAAATATACCACTTTACTTGCATAAATTTCATGTATATTTTCCAGTACTACGAGACTCTCGATTTCTCCACTATCTCTGAGCTTCACGCATTGCCCGAAGTCTCGTTCTGCCTAGAGATTGAGCTTCTCTTTGGAAATGGAAAACCTATTGGAAACATCCATGGGGCTATTCTGTCTAGGACAGAAATCTAGGCTGGAGAGAATGGAATTTTCTGGTGGAAGATTTTCATTGGCGTCGTCCGAATTTCATTTCTGCTTTCCCAGAATTTTTAAATCATGTGATAATCTCGAAAAATAGCATTGAAAATTACAATCTTTGAGAAAAGCGTTATTCGGAAAAAAGTTCACGGTGTACAGGTGGTAGAAGGAATGAAAATTAAATAGATGCATGAAGGGCGCTACCAAATCCCATTACGTGAGAATTTGACCGTTTTGGGTGATTGAAATTTTTTATTTAGTTCCTTAATTTGTTAGCCGATGAGATGAAATATTCAACTATTGCAAGATACACACACGCCTATACACACAGCTTGGAGAATAGAAAGCTATTAATAATATTCTATATTATCGATCAAACAATCGATTGTACTTGTTTCAAATTTATATAGAAAGAAATTAACTATTATATTTTTTATTAGTTTACTTTTACCATATCTATAGCACATTACCATCGTTACTCTATTGTTTGACGTTTTGGAAAGATGCGTAATCTAATTACACTCAATAAGGGTAAACTACACCCCTTGGCATCTACTGTACCAGAGGAAGAAGCTAGTTCGTTTAAATTAGTTGATTCTACATTTGATGTCATTACCGATAGTATAACTGTGGTTCTTTTTGATGATCATTCTCAAATATATGAGATACAACAATATATGAAAGATGGTACTAAGCTCATCTTAGCTACATTTAGTGCAACAAACCTGGATGATACGCTTTTATCCTTTGCACATTTCCCAGATCTAAACCAACTTATCTTTGTTTTTAAACTTGGTGACATTTTGACTGCTACTTATGACTCAGTTAATTATAATTATCAGGATACAGTTATTGAAATTGTAGGCTCCATAGATGATGGAATTGCAGCTGCAAGTTGGTCATATGATGAAGAAACCCTAGTATTAGTTACTAATGCCAATAATGTTGTTTTATTGAGTAAAAATTTTGACCCTATTAATGAATATCACATGGAATTAGACGATCTAAAGATGTCTAAACATGTCACCGTTGGTTGGGGTAAAAAAGAAACTCAATTTAGAGGTACAGGTGCCAAAGCCATGGAAAGAGAAGCCTTCGCAAGTTTGAAGGCTTCTGGCCTTGTTGGTTCGGAATTAAGAGATCCAACTATGCCATATATGGTCGATACAGGTAAGATAACCGAATTAGATAATAAAAACGCATATATATCTTGGAGAGGGGATTGTGAGTATTTTGTTGTTTCTACAGTTGATGCTGCTGTCTCAGAGGAAACCGATCAATCCGTCGAAAGAAGAGTTCTTCGAGTATTCACCCGTGAAGGTGAATTGGATAGTGCTTCCGAACCAGTAGATGGCATGGAACGTCATACTAGTTGGAAGCCACAAGGTTCTTTAATAGCATCTATTCAACGCCGTATGCATTCAGCTGATGATAACTCACTAGACTTAATATTCTTCGAAAGAAATGGTCTAAGGCATGGCGAATTTGATACCAGATTACCATTGAATGAGCAAGTTAACTCCTTGACTTGGAATAATACTTCAGATATATTAACCATTGTTTTGCAAGATAGAATCCAGTTATGGACCACCAAGAATTATCATTGGTACTTAAAACAGGAAATCTATAGTGAGAATATTAACTTCGCAAAATGGCATCCAGAAAAGGATTTCACATTATTATTCGGTAATGAGAATGAAGTTAATATTCTAGATTTCGCCTACAAAACAACAGTGGGCCCAACTTTAGAACCATTTGATAATGGTACTACCTTGGTAATTGATTGTACTACTGTCAACATAACTCCTTTAGCAATGGCTAACGTTCCACCTCCGATTTATTTTAGGGACTTTGAGACTCCCGAAAACGTAATTGATGTTGCTACAAGCTTATCTAATGAAATTTATGCTGCTATTAATAGGAACGCATTAGTATTGGCTTCTGTCGTAAGTATGGGGGATATGAAAAAAGGCCAACATCCTCAAACCAGATGTATTTTACCAAAAACTGACTTTGCTAGTGAATTTGACACCCTTCGTCAAGTTGCTTTTGTAAAAGATTCCGTTGTTGCTATATTATTGGATTCAGACAATCTTTCAAGGATCGTACTAATTAATGTTGAAAATATTGACTCACCTACTGTTATGAATGTTGTTGAAACATTTGATAAGATTATTCTTTTAAAAACCTCTTTCGATTATAATTTTTTTGTTTACGAAACTAGAGATGGCTCTATTATGCAATTAGATTTAGAAGGTCAATTCACGCCAATTACAAAATTCCCACAATTAGTTCGTGATTTCAGGGTTATTAGAGTCGATAACCAACATTCTACTCTTGAATATGAGGATGACGTATTGAATAAATGGAATTCCCAACATCCAGAATTGGTTGCATTTGGTATTACAAATACAGGTAAACTGTTTGCTAATGATGTTCAATTAACTAATGCAGTTACTTCTCTAGAAGTAACAAACTCATTTTTATTATTCACAACTGTCCAAAATAATTTACAATTTGTTCATTTGAACTCTACTCAATTCAAACCCTTGCCTATCGTAGAAGAAGGTGTAATCGATGAGAGAGTTCGTGCCATTGAAAGGGGCTCTATTTTGGTTAATTCGATGCCAACTAAAGGTGCAGTGGTTTTACAAGCTCCACGTGGTAACTTAGAAACAATTTGTCCAAGAATTATGGTTTTAGCAAGTGTTCGTAAAAGCATTAAAGAAAAAAACTACAAAGTTGCTTTCACAGCATGTCGTACACATAGAATTCATCTTGACATTCTGCATGATTATGACCCTGAATTGTTTTATGAAAATTTGAAATTATTCATTGATCAAATTGAGAAAGTTTCTTATTTGGATTTATTTATATCATGCCTAGTTGATGAAGATGTCTCTAAAACGAAATACAAAGAAACTTTAAACATTGATATAAGCGAACCTTATGAAATGGAGGCAGCAGAATTGACCGAAATGCAACTATATTTAAAAAAGAAGTTTTATGATCCTTCAAAATCAAAAATCAATAAAATCTGTAAAGCTATTTTAAAAGTTCTATTAAATGATTCTCACTATAAAAAAAAATATATCCAATCTATTATTACAGCATACTCGTCTCAAAAGCCATCAAACGTTGAGGGTGCTTTATCATTAATT
This sequence comes from Henningerozyma blattae CBS 6284, assembly GCF_000315915.1. Lineage (NCBI taxonomy): Eukaryota > Fungi > Ascomycota > Saccharomycetes > Saccharomycetales > Saccharomycetaceae > Henningerozyma > Henningerozyma blattae. The sequence continues at coordinate 695,060 of NC_020193.1, read as the reverse complement.
ACAGCATTAAATGATAAGGAAGAAAAGGAGTCATGCTTGACTTATCTATGCTTCTTACAAGATATTAATGTTCTTTATAAAGAAGCATTAGCCTTGTATGATGTTAAACTGTCCTTGGCTGTTGCTCAGAAATCTCAAATGGATCCTCGTGAATATTTACCTTTCCTACAAAATTTGTTCGACAATGAACCTTTACGTCGTAGATTTTTGATTGATGATTACTTGAAGAACTATGAAAAAGCTTTGGAGGCGTTAGTTGAATCATCAAAAGACGAAACAAATGTCAATCAAGAAATTCAAGAATATGTTGATACTCATTGTTTATATAAGAATGCTCTGGATATATACCGTCATGATACTTCCAAACAAAATGTGATTTATAGAAGTTTTGCTAGACACCTTTCTTCTAAACAAGAGTATTCTGAAGCTGCAATGATTTTCGAAATGCTTGGGCAATACAAGGAGGCAATGGAAGCTTACATATTCAGCAAGAGATGGCAGGAGGCCTTAAGCATTGCTACAGATAAATTTCCAGATCAAATTATATCCGTTGCCGATGATTTAGTGTCTACTTTGACATTTGAACACAAGTATGTTGATGCCGCCGAAATATATTTGAAATTTCTTGATAATATCGAAGAAGCTATTTCTTGCTATTGTAGGTCTTATAACTATGCCACAGCCTGTCTAACTGCATCTTCTAATAAAATGCCTGATTTAATTGAAAAGATTATTGACCCTGGACTGGGAGAAGGCTACGGTACAGTTGCTGAATTGCTCGCAGATTGTAAAGGTCAGATCAATTCTCAACTAAGAAGATTAAAAGAATTAAGAACAAAAAAAGAAGAGGATCCATATGCATTTTATGGTCAAGAAACGGAACAAGCAGACGATGTATCTATTGCTCCATCTGAAACGTCAACAAAAGATTCATTTTTTACGAGATATACTGGGAAAACTGGTGGTACAGCCAAAACAGGTGTTTCGAGACGTACTTCAAAAAATAAGCGCCGTGAAGAGCGTAAGAGGGCTCGTGGGAAGAAAGGTACGATTTATGAAGAGGAGTATTTGGTAAAATCAATTGGTAGATTAATTGAAAGATTAGACCAGACCAGACCAGATGCTGCTAAATTAATAGATGGTCTTTGCAGAAGAAACAAAAGAGAACAAGCTTATCAAATCCAAAAAACATTTATTGAAGTTTTAGATCTATTAAAGGATAATGTAGAAGAAATATATACTATAAGTGAAAAAGATAGAGAAAGAATTAATGAAAACGGAGAAATTTACTACATACCTGAAATCCCTGTGCCAGAAATTAAGGATTTCGAAAAGAATAAAATCGTGGATTATTAATAAATAGGAATTTTGTATATTATTTTTAATTATAAACTCATAAAGTTATTTTTTTTAAATATATATATTCTCCTTCAATATATAATTTTGCATCAAGATTTATTGTTTTTGAAAATTTTCTATAAGAATAAATATTTAGGAAATAGTGTTTTGCAGTCCTAGCTCCTCCTTCTTAATTTGTGGTTTATACAAATTATCTGTATAATATTTTCCTTCAACTTTAATAGCATGGTCCAAAACAATATTTTCGAAATTTAATATTGCATTTTTGAAGGCTGAGTTGGCTGCCATTTTTTTAACTCTACTAAAACATTCGCCTTTTGATGATAAAGTACATCTTTCTGTCGCACGTGCAGTTGTGTTCGTGCCATCCTTCAGAGTGACTCTCACCTCTGCATTAGCTACCACAGTGTACATAGTTTCTTCTCGCTCAGTGGCTTTGTCCCCAATTTTCTCGGAATGTTCTATAGCTTCTTTAACAGTAACAGAAATCAAATCCAGTACCCATCCATCATACCCAAATGACTTATTGGCAAATGTTATAAGTAGATGTTTAGGTATGAGACGACTAAGTCCTATACACTCCAATCCTTTCCTACCTTGTCTTTGTTGGCGTATACCATAAGTATATTTCTCTATTTGGCTTTGCAAATTACCTATTCTCTGTACTGACCATAAAGATGCTGGCCTACCTTCCCAGTCCTCTATAATATCAAAGTCTCCAAGACTTAAGCCAGCAGCAGCTTTATATTTTGTAGTGGAGTAAGTAATGTTATGAGAGACTCGTGATGTCATTCGTCTTGTATCTTTCAATGCACTATAAAATAAAGATTGATCCGTTTATAATATTAGATTTTCCCTTAAAAAAATACGTAATATGTAAATGTAATGATGATAGAAAGCCTATTCGACAATAATTGGCTATTTAGTTGTTTTCTAAAGTGTTTGATCCAAAGCTTGGATTAAGTGGCTATTCAAGATCAGATAATTTTAACCGTATGATTTCAATAACAATTAATGGCGCTATCATATTTATAAACAGGCTACAAAGTGAACTTCGGAGTGTCGCGTTTTTGATGTACATAGCAGCTTAGAATAAATTGGCCAACAAAAAAGAACATTAGCAACTGATTTATACATTTGAGAATGTGCTTCTTATGTTATGAAGAGTTGACAAGCTGTCATTGTATACCATTATATTCATCTTTAACAAGAAGCTTGTGCGATTATGGATATTATTCAAGGGCTTATCCAGCCTCCAAAGGTCCAATCTGTAGATGAAACAATTCCTACTTTATGTGATACATTAGAGAATGCTACTCTCTTAAGTGATAGAAGATCTGCAGTTCTAGCATTGAAGTCATTTAGCCGTCAATATAGAGAGTATGTGGTTGCATCTGGTTTGAAGCCATTAGTACAGAGTCTTAAGAGAGATAGCATTGATGAAGATATGGTAAAAGCTATTTTAGAGACTTTATTGATCTTGTTTATTAGGGGTGAAGGTGATGATGATTTAACTAGAAACTGGATATCTCAGCAATCACGATTACAAAACGGTAAATATCCATCTCCCTTAGTGATGAAACAGGAAGAATTAAAACCCGATCAATTTTCAATGTGGATTGCAGATGCTCTAACACAGAATGACGAATGTATTCATATGATTATCGGTTTATTAAGTTCTGAAAATTTTCATATCCGTCTTTATATCATTCAATTACTGGAAGCTGTCGTTGCTACCAGACCATCTAGAGCTAGAAATGCCATAATATCGCTACCTACTGGTATTTCATCATTAGTTTCATTATTAGACGATATTCATGAGCAAATTAGAGATGAGGCTATTTTACTGTTGATGGCTGTTGTTAATGATTCTTCGCACGTTCAAAAAGTTGTTGCTTTTGAAAACATTTTTGAAAGACTTTTTGTAATTATTGAGGAAGAAGGTGGTCTGAGAGGTTCTCTAGTAGTCAATGACTGTTTATCATTAATAAATAACATTTTAAAATATAATACTTCAAATCAAACTTTGTTTTTAGAAACTGGAAATATTCCTAAACTTCTATATTTATTAAATGAGCCATTATCGGATAAAGAAGAATTCTTTTGGAATGATCAAAGAGTCATTAATATTAACACAGCTTTAGATATTGTAGCTTTAATGGTGGAACCGGGTAATACTACTACTAAAATGCATCAAGATACCTTAGTTGAAACTAATGCTCTAATGGTAGTTTTACGTTTATCATTCTATCATAATATACCAAAAAATGTAAGACCAATTGCATTATTAACTGCTGCCGATATGATTAAGGGTAATGAGCTTGCTCAATCAGGTTTTGGCAATATCGATGTTCCCTATTTTAATCCATCCTTACCAACAGATAATAAAAACACCGGGATGAAACTAGTTCCTGTAGTAAACTTATTGACTCATTGGGCACTATATGCTAATTCGGTACATACTTTTCCTACAAGATCAGCAGCTACTGCTCTATTAAAATCATATTTTGAAGATAATTCTGTTTTGCAACTATCTTTTATTAAAAATCAAATTACAGAATATAATAACGGCTCAACTTTTGTCGATGAATCAGACGATACAATGAACTTTAAATGTAATTTATTTGAAGTATTATTGGAGTACGACCCTGATATTAAATTAAACCCATATAAACTCTATTTTGCTACTGATTTAATGATGTATTTTTTCCAACCTGATAATCCAGCAAGTTCTAAAATCAGGGAGCTAAGCAGACTGATATTTTCAGAAGAAGTAAGCAACAAATCACTACAGGGCAATAAAAAATTAAATATAGGCCAGAATGCTGATATAGGTAAATCTACTAACTCTAAAGAGTTAAAGAACTATGATGAACCATCAAATAGCACCAATAATAATGGTAATGATAGTAATACCGATAAAATAGATGATGAAGATGATAATGATAGCGATGATGATGAAAAATTGGATGCAATTCAAACAATTGGTGAATTGTTACTTACTGCATTGAATGCTGAAGATATTCGTATCCCTATTACTTATCTTTCAATGCTAATCTTTTGGTTATATGGCGATATGGAAGCAGTGAATTGCTTCTTATCTAATAAATCCATTATTCAATCGTTATTGTCATTCTCATATCAGTTAGAAGGTGATGATATCACACTAAAATGCTTAGTTACAATATTACTGGGTATAGCATATGAATTCTCTTCTAAAGATTCTCCTTTTCCCAGAAAAAGTTATTTTGCGTTTGTAACAAAAACCTTAGGCCAGGACAATTATGCTTCAAGAGTAAGGCAATTTAAAGAAGATTCATTATATGCAAAAACTTCGAAGGAGTTTGATATTCTCAAGCCTTTATTTGATGAAACTGGGCTTCCAAAAATTTACTTTAATACTTATTTCTTCGAACTAATTGACAATAATTATTATAGAATCAGAACAGCTCTAGCTCATAGCCCTGATGTCGAGCCCTTTGTCGAACTTTCTTTTGAAAACTTCGAACAAATTCAAGAGGAATGCAAGGCATTAAAACAAGAAATTAATACGCTAGGGGCTGAATCTCAATTGACTATTGAAAAGTTAAAGAACGATTTAGATGCTTTAAAAGAAAGCCATGAAAATGTTACGACTGATTTTGAGACCGCGAAAGAGGAATATCTATCAGTATCTGATAATTATAACAAAACTCAGAAAGAGCTAAAGGATCTAACTATCAACTTAAAAGTAGTCAGCGAAGCAAAAGAAAATTTGGAAAAAATTAACAGCCAGCAAAGCAATAAAATGGAACGTCTTAATGACGAATTAACACAAAACAAAGAAAAATTATCAATACTACATAAAACATTAGATACGCTAAAAAAAGAAAAAGCAAAAGCTGAGGAAGGTATCAATAAAATGGGAAGAGAATTGATGTCTTTAACTAAAGAGAAAGATTTTCTATCTAATAAAGAAAAAGAATTAGAAAAAAAAATGAAAAAAAATTCAGATACTTTCATGAAAGAGAAATCCTCTCTCCAACAAAATCTACATGAAGCTGGACTGAAGATTAAAAAGTTATCAGAAAATTTAGAAAGTGCCAATAAGGTTATTGACGAATTAAATTCTGAAAAAAGGAATACTGATAAAAATTTAGAAGAATGGAAGGCTAGATTCCAAAGTCATGATGCTCTTGTTCCAAAACTTACCGAGAAACTAAAATCCTTAGCTAATAGTTTCAAAGATCTACAAATTCAAAATGAAAAAATTACAGAAGAATTACAGGCTTCTAAAAATAGTCATAATACTGAGGTTTCGACTTTAACATCACAAGTAGCTTTGCTCAACGAAAAAATATCTACTTTGATTTCAGAAAAAAATGTGCTAAATAGTCAAATTATTGAGTTAGAACACAGTCTATCTAAGTCTGAAATATTATCCAAAGAAGCCTTAGAATCCTCTCTCGTCGAAAAAGAAGCAAATGAAAAACAAATTTTGGAGTTAACTACCTCGATTAATGAATTGTCTGCTGATAAAAAGAAAAACATTGAAACTCTTGATAATTTAAGAACTGAATTATCTTCCTGTCAGGAGGATTCAAAAACAAAAGATAGCACAATTATCAATTTGAATAATACTATAAAAATAGCAGAAGATAAATTAGCAAGTTCTGAATCACGATTAGAAGAATTGATAAAACAGAAGGGTGAATTAGCAAAGCAAAAGGATGAATTAGCAAAGCAAAAGGATGAATTGCATAAGTTGAACGTTGAATCAAAGGATGAACTTCAAAAAACTAATGATAAAATTGCAAAATTATCAGGAGAACATAAAGAATTGAAACTTGAAAATACTTCATTAATTAAAAAATCAGACGATTGTAAAATATTGCATAAGACTGAGGTGGCATCTTTACAGGAAAAAATTAAATCTTTAGATGGGGAGTTAAAAAGAAAAGATGAAAATTTTCATGAGTCAGAAGAAAAATTAGTTCATAAAAATGATATAATGAAAGATAAATTATCTACGCAAGAATCATTACTCAAACAACTGGAATCAGACAAGGAGTCCTTGAAAAGTAATATTGAATCTCATTTAGAGAAAATAGAAGAACAAAAGCAGGAGATATTAAAACTACAAGATGAATATTCTTCTCTAGAATCTGATTCCTTGAATTCTTCGAAAGAAAAAGAAAATGTAACCCTTCTTTTAGATGAAGCTAATAATAAAAATGAGAACTTGAAATCAGAATTGGAAAAAGCTAGGGCTGACCTAATTGATCTGAAATCTAACTTAGATGAAACTAACCTGAATTCTCAAAGGATTTCTGAGGAGAAGGAAAATTTATCCAAGAAAATTAAGAAATTTGAGGATGAAATCTTATCTATCAAAAAGGAAAGAGAAACTTCAAAACAGAAAACACAGGAACAGATAATGGAGTTACAAAAATCAATAAAATCAAGAAATGAAGAATTTGAGAGAGAAAGAAAATTATTGAACGAGGGATCTAATACTGCAACAAAGGAATATTCTGCAAAAGTGTCTGAATTAGAAGACAAGCTTGATGCCTTGAAAGCGGAATATTCTCTAGAGAAAGATAAATTAGTAACTAACTCAGACTCATTGCGTGAATCTAATGAAAGATTGGAAGATCAATTGGAGGAAAAGTCAAATGAACTGCATTTAGCAAAAGAAGATGCTAAGATTCAAAACGAAAAAATTAAAAATATTGAGTTAAAACTTAAAACTCAAGCAAACTCTAATGAGTCCAAACTAAAAGACTACATGGGAAATATTGACTCTTTGAAAAAGGAGTTATTAGGCAAGGAGAAGGCCTTAGGCATATTGCAATCTCAGTTAGAATCTCAATTGTCAGTTGTCTCAGAAAAGGATACAGAAATAGCAGATATTCGTAAACAACTAAAAAATTCTAATATTAAGTTAAATGAGAAGGAAGTAAGTGAAAAGTTGGCAAAATCAGCAGCGGAAGACTTAGCCGCTATAAAAGAATCAGAGCTATCAAAAATAAAGGAAGATATGAAAACTCTAAGATCCGACTACGACGGTAAGATAAAAGTTATCACTTCTTTAGAGCTAAAACTAAGTGAATTTAAAACTTTGTCAGAGGACTATTCTTCACTAAAAGATAAATTGGGTAATTTGGAAAATGATTTGAAGGATTCTAAAGCATCATTTCAGGAAAAGAAAACGGAGGCAGCTGAGTATAAGCAAACTGTTGAAAACTTAGCTAAAGAAAAGGAAAAGCTAACTAATGATCTGTCTAACTTGACTGAACGTGTAAATTCTTGTGAAACTGCAATACAACTGAAAGATAAAGAAGCTATAGAAGCCAAAAATAGACATGAAGAATTAGCAGTCTCCAAAGATGAAGAATTGATTCAATTAAGAAAAGAGATCGAAGAACTAAAAGCATCTAATTCTAAACTTCACGCCCAAGCAAATGATAAATCAGAAGTTGATGAACTAATGATATTAGTCAATGATTTAGATGAGAAGAACACCAAATATCTTGCAAAATTGGAAGAATTGGGTATAACCCTTTCTTCAGATGAAGAGGACACCGATGACGAGGAGGAAGAGGATGCTAGTGGGGATGAAAGTAATTAATTATAGACAATAAAATGACTTATATACTTGTAAACACTTTTTTATTTATAAAATAGTTGCGCTAATTTTCATAGCAGGCAGATGTTAAAATAAAATAGTTGTTATTCTTAGCCATGAAAAGTCGAATTATTCAGTCTTTCAGGGTCCCTTAATCTATGTATGTTAACTCCGTCACTATCGATGTCCGTGATTTTGCCAATATCTTGAGGTGTAATAATAATGGTTTGGGTTCTGGAATCGTCTTTCAATTTTTGAACTATCAGTTGTGTACTAGTTTTCCTGTTAACTTGGTCCATAAATACATCGTATTCATCGAGAGCGATTATTCTAGAACGCATTGGTTTCCAAGTAGCTAGCAATAGTGCAATTTGAGAAAATGATTTCTCACCACCAGATAAAGTATCAACATTTCTTGGCTCTTTATCAGTCTGTGGACCAGTATAAACGTTGAGCGTCTCTTTAGTCTTACCAAAATCTAATTTCCCTTTAAACTTTCTGATCCTTAAAGAGTTTCTAAAATCAAAATCTGCATCAGCAAATGTTGATGTTTTTTGATAACCAAAATTAACAGTACGTGATTTAATCGAGTGATTTAGTATTGACAATGCGTTATCCATTTCAATATATTTCTCTTTTGCAGATAGAAACTTACTCATGGTTTGTTCATACAGTTCTAGTGCCTTTTCGTAGGACACCCCAATATCAGATTCGTTACGCTTAATTTTACGGGAAATATCTTCCAATTCTTTCCTAATATCGTCTTGGTTATCTGGCAAATTTTCAGATGTAGATTCCTCTTCAGAACAAAATTCAGATGCATTTTCTATCTGTGTCTCGATACCACTCATAAGGTCATTAATATTACTTTGTACTCTGTCAATTTTCTCTTGAATACGAGCTTTTTCATCATTCTGTATAGTAATATCATCTTTATATCTACGAATTCTAATATCACGATCTTCCAACTCTTGTTTTAATGCTTCAAATTCTTTTTTGATATTTCGGTAAGTCTTCTGTGCTGTATCACGAATGTCATTTAGCGGGCGAGCTTTCTCAAGAAGTGTATTCATATTTTCTTTTAAACCTTCTAGGGCAGTTTCATAGCTGACAATTGCATTCTGAATACGTTGGTATTCATCCTTAGCAGAATCTAATACCCCAGTATCTACTACCTTATTTAAATCCTTTTTTAATTCAGTTATTTGCTTGGTGTTGTTATTTAGTTTGTTTTGGATAATTTTTTTTTCATTATCAAGTGTTCTTATATTCTGTTTTAATTCATTGATTTGTTCATCATACTCTCTTTTTAATTTGTTGAGAGTCTTTTGTTCTTCTTGAATTCTTTCATTTAAATAAGTAGTACTATCTGACATTTTCATTAGTAATTTATTTGCATAATATACAGTGTCAATTTTACTGCCACCTGAAAGGAAGAATCCTGTTCTTTCATCTCTTAGAGATAGAGCCATGGATACATTTTTTGGATTGGTCCTCAAAAAATTTCTTGCTTCTGTCATATTATCTATCAAAATTATTTTCTCTATTTTGTTATAATCAATAAATATATTTCGAACATGGAGGTCAGAAAACTCCAGGATATCTAAGATGGTCGGGTATTGGCACTGAGCCTTACCTCTTGAAAAATCAAAATCTTCAAATCTATGAACAAAGCAAGTTATATTAGAAACTCTTTCAGATTTCATGATTTTTTGGAACAGACGACTATCTTTCTGATTTGTTACAATGAACGAAGATAATGATCTACCAATAGCTCTTTGGACACAACGAGTCCATTGTTTGTAGTTTTCAGTAATTGTAACGAATTGGCCTAAAGGTCCTATTGGAGGAGAAGTAAATTCGTGTTCATGTTGTTTCAAAGCGGATAAAAATTGCTTCATATTCCTGTCAAACCCATTTAAGAAATCATTATGGCCTTGTTTTATTCTTCGCAATTCATCTGCTAGATTTCCTAGGCTCTCTTGAGAAGAGTGAACTTCTCTGTTGCGGCGATGGATTAATTGACTTTCTTTTTGCTGTAGATCTTGAAGTTTAACAGATTGTGCGTTAAAGGCATCATTTAGTTCATTATCAAGTTCTTCACATTTTGATAATTCTTGCTTCAACAGATCTTTATCTGTTCCTAACTCCTCTTTTAATTTATTTTCTAAGTTTTCGATGTTTTTACTTAGATTTTTTAGTTTTACATGAGACTTTTCAATATTTTTATTGATATCCTCTTCATTTTGTAATTCCTTATTGTAGTTATCACGAACTTTATTGACTTCAGCAATCGCAGAATCATAGACTTCTTTCTTCTCCTGTACGTCTTTATATTTGGATTCCAAATCATCCTTGATTGCTTGTTCATCAGTTAAATATCGTTGAATTTTATGATCTTTTGATTTTATTTTTGCATCAATTGTGGCAATTTCCTCTTTGGAATTATTAACAGATTTCTCTAACTTTTTACATTCTAATTGATTATGTTTAATATCGATCCATAGAGATTTACCCTGTAGTTTTAATTTTCTATCGTTCAAATTTGAAGTACTTTCATAGTTTTTTAATAGTGTAGTTGCATCATTATAAGAAGTTTTTAATCTATTTAAATTAATTTTATGTTTAATCATATTTTCTCTTGCAGCACCATATATAGCAGTTGCATTTGTTAGATGTTTCGATATTTCTAATAAAAAAGTCCCCTTCATAAACTGGAAGTATTTGTCTTCAGGAGTACTGGCAGTTAAAAATGATCTGGCAGCATCTTGTGATAAGAAACACATTGGGTTTCCCACCGGTACAGAAAAATAATCGACAATTTGTTGGAGATCCTTCTTTTTATCACTAATTTTAACACCAGATGCTGATTTTACAACAAATGAGGATGAACCTTCTCTCTTCAGAGTTCTCTCGATGATAATTTCTGGGCCATAAATATCTGGAGAATAGCCATTCTCCAAGTTATTTTCTAATATAATAGTAATTTTAGATTGATTGCATCCATTTTTAATTAAATCTTTCAAAGAATTACCTCTATTAGTGCTATTTGCTTTAGCACCTAATCCAATTGTAATTGCTGTTAAGATGGCACTTTTACCACTACCATTATTACCAACGATAAAATTTAACCTTGGGCCCAACGTTAATTCAAAATGTTCATGGCACATGAAATTAACCAACTTTATCTTTTTTATATAGCCAGGCAGTAATGTTTCCTTGTTTGATAGTACTTGAGATTCTCTAAGATCTGGATGTTGGGACATAACAACAAAGTTATGCCTTCTTTTCTTGTTCTTATGCAGATCCTCTATCCCTTGATATTCAGCTGCAAGTTCTAATAAGTTATTATCAACATTTTCCTCTAGTGGTCTCTTGCTACCCGCAACTTCTGTTGAAGTCATCATATAATATTAACAGGATCTTTCTTTTTATGAAGAAACTCTAATTTATTTTAAGTTAGCAATAAACTACTATTAAGTATGATAGCTTGTTATATTTATGTTCACTTCTCTTTTCTTCTATTAATACCCAGATGTTTAACAGATCTCCAATGAAATTAGTGTCATACTTTTTGAATACCTTATCTTAAAGAAATAGATATCTTCTTTCTTTTTTAGACTTGGCTCATCACTAATATCAATTATGCACCATATTCGATCATAGTTTCGGAGAAATCTACAATGCTAAGCGCATTTCCCACCTCAACACATAGCGCGTAAACTGGGATAATATACATTCTGTGGAACACAAATAATGGTCGAAAAAAAGTGGTTCTTGTGTTTAGTAGATTCAGCTTGTATATGATTAAATATTTGGATAGATATATAATTGATTAGGATAATAAACTTATATGTGTTGTAAATAATAATTCAATTATGCTATGAGAAGTCAATTATGAACTCTATTTTAAAATAATCAAGGCCTAAAAAATGATAAATGTGTCAACACTATACATATTAATAAGTTCTTCTAATATTAAATTTTCGATCTCCTCATGCTATTAAGATGATTGGTTATAGTTGCATTATAATTATTTCAGCGTATATTTTCAAGAAGCATGTGACCTCGATTTTTAAAAACTTAGCGCTATAGGCTTAAAAAACAGATTTTTAAGGGATATACAAGAAGTCATGGAAAAGTTACAAGAAATAAATAACTTAAACAATTTAAGGATAAACTGTGAAACATAGGGATTAGGTATGATTCAAAGTTTAAACCTAATCTTGGTCCGTAGGCTTCATGTTCATCCTTCATCTATTGAAGACGGAGTTACAAGAGCTTCAAGACTAGTCGAGCTAGGTACAAAATGGAAGAATAAAACCATGTCGACAACAAAGCTGATTCCAAGCCAAGCCAGTTCCGCTCAAAATATAAAATATATTTTATCAATGTTTCCATATCCTTCAGGTGTATTACATCTAGGTCATTTACGAGTATATGTCATTAGTGACTCCTTGAGTAGATTCTATAAACAACGTGGTTATGATGTGATCCATCCAATGGGTTGGGATGCATTTGGTTTACCAGCAGAAAATGCCGCTATTGATAGAGATTGTAATCCTTCAACTTGGACATATGATAATATTGCTAAAATGAAAGAACAGATGAAAAATATGTTGGCAAATTTTGATTGGGATAGAGAACTTACAACTTGTAGTAAAGATTATTATAAATTCACTCAAATGATATTTTTGGAATTGTATAAACATGGTCTTGCATACCATAAAGAGGCAGAAATTAATTGGGATCCTGTTGACAAAACTGTGTTGGCAAATGAACAAGTTGATTCGACAGGTCATTCTTGGAGATCTGGTGCCTTAGTTGAAAAAAAAATGCTTAAACAATGGTTCCTTGGAATAACTAAATTTGGACATGCATTAATGAATGACCTTAAATATTTAGACGATTGGCCTGCCAAAGTAAAGTCTATGCAAAAGAATTGGATATCTGAATCAAAAGGTGTGACAGTTAACTTTAATACTAACGATCCAAACTTTAAAATTATTCAGATATTTACAACCAGAATAGAGACTATATTTAGTGTAGATTATATTGCATTATCAGCCTCTCATCCAATAGTTAGAGCTCGTTTACAAAAAGATAATAGCTTGAAATTATTTGTTGAAAACAGCTCCAATTTAAAGAACAATTCTAAAGATGGTTATCTCCTAAAAGATATTGAAGCAACGTTTCCTTTCACTGGAAAGAAAGTTCCAATATTTGTGGCTCCATATGTAATTAGTGGATATGGTACTGATGCTGTCATGGGTGTTCCAGTCCATGATCAAAGAGATTTCGAATTTTGGCAAAAAAATAATAACTCAAAAGCTGCAAGTTTACCATCAATTCTTCCTTCTAAAGTATCAATAACTGATGATATTCCACTACCTTACACATCATTAGATGGAGTTACGACTGAGATTTCCGGGAATTTTAGTGGCATTTCTCCTTTGGTTGCTCGAAAGGAAATAACCTCAGCACTAGTTCGTGAAAATATTGGTCAAGAAACTGTTTCATTCAAAATGAGAGATTGGCTGATTAGTAGACAAAGATACTGGGGTACACCAATTCCAATCATTTATTGTGATGATTGTGGACCTGTACCAGTTCCCAAGGAAGATCTTCCTGTAGTTTTGCCTCAAGTTAAACAAATTTTTAACAAAGGGAAAACTTTGGCCCAATTACCTGAATTTGTAAATACTGTGTGTCCAAAATGTAAGAAGCATGCAAGGAGAGAAACTGATACCATGGATACGTTTATGGACAGTTCTTGGTATTTTTTCAGATTTTTAGATCCCCATAATTCTAATGAACCATTTAGTAAAAATCTCGCTACTAATGGAATGCCCGTTGATATATATATTGGTGGAGTTGAGCATGCTATCCTTCATCTACTTTACTCCAGGTTTATCAGTAAGTTTTTGGGAAGTATCTCTAAATGGGATGATTCAGAACATCTTTTTGAACCATTTAAGAAGTTAGTCACTCAAGGTATGGTTCATGGAAAGACATATATGGATCCTGATAGCAAAAAATATCTAAAACCTGAAGAATTGGAACAATCTACAGATCCTAAAATTCCAACTAAAATTAAAGGTAGTGATAAAATTCCAGTAATTACATATACAAAGATGTCAAAATCTAAGTACAATGGAGTAGACCCTAACAAATGTATTCAAGAGCATGGACCTGATTCCGTAAGAGCACATATACTATTTCAAGCTCCGGTTGAAGAAGTTTTGGATTGGGATGAATCTAAGATCGTGGGTATCGAAAGATGGCTCACTAAGTTACTAGGAAGTGTGGAGCAAGTTTCAAAACTCGGGAAATTTAGTAAAGACTACGAATTACCTACTGATCTAACTGATTATGAAATCCAACAACATAATAAAATCCACAACTTGATAAAATCAATTACACTGTCTTTTAAAAATTTTCTATCATTAAATACTGTTGTTTCAGATTACATGAAATTAACAAATCTAATTCAAAAGGAGCTGGAGTTAAATAATATAAGGTCTGCACTTTTAATGAAGTATACTCAACAACTTGTATCGGTTATTTATCCAATTGTTCCATCTATTTCGGAAGAAGCAACAGAAATTATTAACAAAGAACAAGGTTGGAACTGGAGCCAATATGAATGGCCAGATTTTGAGACTAAGTTAAGTCCAAGAAAAACCAAATTTAAAATTGTAATTGATGGCAAAATGAAAGGATTCGTAGAAAAGGAGCAGGGGTTTTATCTTCAAGACCATGATAAGATTATTAAAGACTTAAAAAAAGAGAATAATATCGGATCCTTTATTGTTGAAAGTAAAATCAAGAAAATCATCACCAAGCATAATCTTATCAGTTTTGTTAGTTCTCGTTCATGAGGATAGTACAATATAATATTAAAAAAACTTTACTGCACTTGTATAGATTACTTGTAAATAATGTAAATGAGCATTTCGTAGCATTATATATATATATATATATATAGACCTATATTTTTAGGACAATATTATGTATGCATTTTTAGTTTGGTAAATTTTTCTTAACGGATTTTTATTTATATTGGAGAGTTTATTCAATAATAAAAAAATGTTTGGATAAATCATATCATTAGAATACTTTTTCAAGATTTTATTTCTAAGACTGTTGAAAGTTTTCATTTTAGGTATCCAAGTGATTTCGCCGTTGCTTCTGGTAACAAACATGCTAAATCCTTCTTTGTTTAGCAAGAAGGTATACTGGTTATTGGTATTAAATTCACTTTCTAAAAGTTTTAATTTAATATTTGAAATATAATTGAATGCAGGAATATTGAGTATCGAGAAGAAAACATTACTTTTCAATTCGTAGCCAGGTAAGTAAATATTTTGAATTATCGGTTTCATAAATAACGTAGGAATATCGAATAAAGTAGTAGAATTACTTATTTTATTTTTCCATAAGTAATTTGTTGTATCTTTTAGATATTTATTTATTGCAATTTTGTTCTCTTTTTTAAGTTGAATATTATTAATAATTGTAGAACATTTATTTAAATATTTACAGCAACTATCGATAATTAGGGAGTCATCTAAGGTCATTAGTTTTGCAAAAAATAAGTCAGGTATTATCAACTTGTTAATGTAATCAGAGGACAGTTCCAAATCGAGAGAGGTTTCAGTTAAATTGAGAATATTTCGAAGAAGGAAAGATATAGATAGGTTGTCTGATGAATTTTGAAGAAATACAGAAGATAATTCTTCTAATTCAAGTAGAATACTTGTAAACAATTCAAAGTTTTTGATAGTAATTGATTCATTAATCTTCAACGCATGATTAAAATTTAAAATCAGTTCATTTGCAATGACAAAAAATAAATTTGTTGTTTCAGTAGATCTTTTTAGATGATAAAACAAAAAACTTTCTCTAAGCTTCTTCCACAAGTCTGAAGAAGAAGTAATGTCAAAATTAGATAATGATAATTTACAAATCAAAGTTAATAATTCAAAATTAAGATGGAAGCTTTTATATTGTTGATCGGTTAAAAAATACGGTATTTGTAATATAAAATCAATTAATATTCGCTTATTTATTGCAGGATAAAATTCAAGAATAAATATCAATTGTTGAATAAGTTGATTTTTTTCAATATCTTTGATAAAATTTTCATGAGTAAATTTGGTTTTTGAAAATAGTAATCTTTTAAGTTGAACAGTTAGCCAAGAATAAATAGATTTCTCTTCAATGAAATGACTCTTATTATTTTGTAACAAATATAATTTAATAAATAAAGGGGTGTTATTAGAAAATAATATTTCGATATTATTAGGGATTGTAATCGTCCCCCAATTCTCTATTAAATCTTCAAAACATTTAGCCTTCAATAATGGCGAGGATGTATTTATTGATTTTAAATTAATAAAAAAATGAGGTTGTAAACTTGTTAGTGAAAGATCAGGCTTGATCTCTAGAGTCAGTTTTTCATAGTACGATAGTAAAGATTCCCCAAAAAATTCACTTGATGGTATAATATTTGAAAGGGTATCAATAAATTTTGAATCAAATTTAAATTTTGAAAGCCAAGAGGATCGTATTTTTTTCCGACTAATAGGGTATATAACTTCTAGTTTAGAAATAGTATTTGAGATTAATTCGTTTGACTTACCAAAAAATGATTGAAATTTCCGTAGAATTGCAATCGAGTTTATTATTGCATCTCCATGAATGTCCTTGTAATTTTCTTCTAAAATAGTAGTATTTTCATTTTTATTGAATAAATTTGCTATATACCTGTGTATTAATTGAATTTTCCATGGTTTAATGTCATCTTTGATACGCGTGGACCAAATAATAATGCAAGTTATATAATTTTGAATAGTTTCATTTTGCCATAAACAAATCAACTTAGATGAGTTCAGAATTGAATTATTAAATTTAATTAATGGGAAAATGTTTAAAATCCAATTTAAGAGAGCAGTTTGAATAACTGGATCTGCTACAATCTTATAAGGATTACTAATAGACGATGGTTTACCTAAAAATGGTATTAGAACGTTAATAATATCAAGTGAAACTAGACTATTAGGATATAAACAATTCTTAATAATTATTAATTTAATTTCATTAGAGATAATATTATCTGAACAAAGAAAAATTATTAAATCTTTCAATTGTGAAGGGTTAATGCCCTGTATGGGGGATTTAGATACTATGATATCTAAATTGGATTCTAGTTCATGTAAAGCTATATCGTCATTATAATGTAAAACTGAATAAATGGCAGCTTCTAATTCATCCATTTAATTGATATTTGCTTAGCTTGGGCATGAAAACTTGTTATTATTTGCTGTAATCAAAATTAATTTCGATGATTTTCAAAAATGACGCGAATTGTTAATAATTTTTCCAACATAGAATAGTATCCACTTAGTATTGAATAATTCCTTATTTTTAAAAAAAATTGAGTGTCAGATGTTGAAAATTTATCTGAGCTCTTTTTTATTTTCTGTTGTTATTTTTTTTTTGATTGATAAATAGATAGTATTGGTCTGTGTCGTAATAATAATATATGAAGATATATGTATATATGTATATATATGGCTATTAAATACACAGCCATTTTTTAAAAATGCAATGCAAGTATTTCACTTCCAAGATTACAAACAAATCATAATATTGAAGTATAATTCTATCATTTTCAATATTATATGACAAAACTGTGATCTTTTGTTATAAAAATAAATAAGCTCCAACTGTAAGCAGAAAGAAAAAAGAAGATAAAATAATAGTGATAAAAGACGGTAAAAGAGTAATTTGGGAAAAAATGTAGCAATATGAAAAGTTAAGAACCTCGTTTTATATTTTAAAATAGCAAAATAATAATATACTTTTTCTCAAATATTTGTGTAAATTGTTCAAAGATTGTAGACGAATTGTAGAAAGATAAATCAAAATGTATCTATAAGAATAATCTATTCTAAAACTAACAATCCATCGATATCATAGCTTGATCTTGTTCTTAGGTAAGGATCCATCTCGATATATTTTGCTCTTAATTTTTGAGACAAATCATATTTTTGCAACCAAAGTTTTTTGTTTTCTGATTGGTTCTCTGACAATATCCATTCTTTAGTGATTTTAATAAATTCAGCAATTAAAACACGCCATTGGTCTAATAAAATGGTTCTCTTTTCTTTATCATTGAGATGAATGTCGTATGTTCCATCAGGTGGAGTATACCTATCCAAATCATAATCTAATTCACCACCTAAATATTTGGGTAATTGTTCAGTAGGTATGAATTTATTTAAATCCTTCAACGAATATGAGAAATTAACTTTTGCTGCAACCACTGGATCCAACCAAGCTTTAACTACTTTCCAAATTGGAGTAAATAGCCAAGGAGCATTATGGATGATCATTGTCGCCAAGCATTCTGGGTAATGAGCTTCAAAGACCGTAATAATAAATTTTACTGCTGTATAATCCATATTTGATAATGAAAACCCAGTCAAATCAAATAATAATGTTGCAGTGGTGGTTTTCTCTTTGAAAAACAATTGTAATTCCTCTACTACCAATAAAACATATTTCTCCAATTCTTCATGAGTCTGTTGAGCTGTGCTATGTAATTTTGGTCTCACAACGATAACTGGTCTATCATTCAAATCATGGCCAAGAATAACAGCTTTTCTAAGTGTCAAGTTTTGCATAACACCTGTCATTTCGTTTTTGAAAACATAGTATTCACCATCCATAATGATTTGATTAACATTATGATCATAGGCTTTCCATTTTGTGGTTCTAGTTAGGGCAATGGAACTTCTATTTGGATCCCATTTTCTGGCTCTAATGAACTTTAATAATTCTTTATCTGGATTGCTAAATCTCAATAGTTTCCAAAAATCCCATTTGATATCTTCTCCTTTAATGGATCCAATGGAAGCATTGATTTTTTGAATCGTCAAGTTATCATTGCCTTCGCGAGTATCTTCAGACGAATTAGTGGTTGTTGTAGTTAGAGAACCTGACCCACTACCAGAAGCTTGGTTTGTACCAGTACTACTGTTATGACTATTATTACTACTATTACTACTACCACCACCACCACCTGTGAATTTCCCGAAAAAAGAACTAGTACTGGAAACAGGTTTGGTTACTAATTTGGCAGAATTGGCTAATGATTTTGTTGATGATTTCGAAGAGCGTGTATCACCATTCTTAGCAGTTGAAGCACTATTGGTGCTAGTAGATGTATTTATAGATGTAGAAGAAGAACTCTTCGAAACACCGTTCAAAGTATTAATAGTAGTATTAATATCTATATCTTCTCCCCAAGAATTTAGCATATATGCCCAAACGGTTTTCAAAACGATAAATTGTTTAGGTGTTAAATTCAACGTCTCATCGTCTATGGTAGTTTGATAATGAGTTGTCATTATAGTGTATCTATGTTTGTTGTATAATAGATTTTATACTTTTTATTTTATTTTTTAATATTTTTATTTTTCTTTTGTGTCTATGTGTTATTATTTGTATTTTTCTTAAAGATCACAATATTATTAACTAGAACTATAGCTATATGTATAAATTTAACAATAACTATGTAATATAAGCATAAATATAAGCATGTATATATATATAATGAAATGAGACCCTCGATCTGGTAAGATTGAAATTGAATTTATTATCTATGGAGTTCCAAAATAGGAAAATCAATACGATCCAGAACAAGTAGGCTGTGAATATCGTAAAGTAGTGAACCCGTACGACATTTAGGGTAACCCGGCTCTTAAAAAAGATTCACAGACTCTCTGCGGCAAAATACTGTAAGAGGGGCCAATTCAGACTCAACCCATGGCAGCTGCCTGCGTGTGTTTCTCTGCCGAGGTTATTACCGAAATAGTCATACCAAGAATGAGATGCTGCGTAGTGTTCTGTGCATCTAATTTTGTGGTACGAGCTAGTGGCACGTGATATGCATGTGATGCTGATATATTTATTATCATATAGAAAAGCTTAGCAAGATTGAGTATTATTAGTTTCACGACCACAAGTTTAATAGCAATATGTTAAACATAAGCATGATGGCAATGTCAGTTGAATCCCAAGTAATTAGTTTAATGTTACATAAATATGAGAAGCAATAAACATTTGTTGGCCCAAATATTTGTGATATTCTGAAAATTGTATTATTAGAATATTGTGTGTCTGTACGTATGTATATAATTATGTTTTATAATAGCTCTTGGTTAGATATATATTCTCATCAGACCTTCATCTATGTCACTGCATAGACCTCACGAAGTTTCATTCTATTCTTGTTCAGTTTCCTAGTGCGGGTAACCCAGGTCTTGCCAGAAACCGCCAGGCAATCCGTAGCCACAAGCACAACCCTTCATAGGCCATTCGATGAATCTTTTAATAGCATCTCTAATTTAGGCCACTAAATAGATATATTAATAGAAAGCAGAGTTGAATGTGTCAAAAAATATTCTTACTTCTAATTCAATCCAATATAAAACATATATATATATGTATGTATGTATATATGATCCAAGATTAGTCTTCGAAATATTGGCAAAAAAAAGATTGAAGTTGAAAAATTTATATTGGAAAATATTGTTGTGATAAATTCTATTGCAGTAACATTTGATCAGGTTGGCTGATTCTTTCTATCCTACTTTTCATTACGGACAAGAAATTATGGTGGGACATTTCAGATCGAGGAGAGATTCTTCTGTGTCATTTACACCAAAACCACCAATTAAATGCATCATTAATAATTCACCACCTCCGCATGTCAAATTAAGGGGAAATGAAAAATTAATCAACTTTATAGATCCAACGTTCCATAGATCAACAGGGATCTCAACTATCTTATCTTATCCAAAATCCATTATTAAATTTAATAATAATAAGTTGGATATGTTGAAAAAAAAAAATTTGATGGAATATAAATTCCCCAATCATCATTTGATCCTTTTATTACCAGGCATGGGCTCGCATAAAAATTCCATTTTTTTACCATATTTAGCTGACGTTTTGTCATCAAATGGATTTTTTGTGATTAGATTGGATTTTAGAGGTATGGGTGATTCAGAAGATTGTTTAGATGCAACTTTGAAAGGGAGATTATTAGATGAAGATGTCAAAGATATTGATACGGTAATCACCTACATGACCAATTATATTCCATTTGAAGAAGATGAAACAAATATCATTCCATATGATATTAATGTCTTGGCAATCATTGGTCATTCTAGAGGTGTATTGGCCATGTTTGAATGGGCTTCTAAACAGGGGAATTCTTTAAAAGTACCTTTTTTATTTAATTGTGCTGGAAGATTCGATGGTCAAGGATTATACGATCGTATCTTGGAAAGAATTAGATCGGAAAAAATTGCAGAGGAATTGGGAGATGATGTTGATATTGATAGTGATGCACAAACTTATGAATATTTGGGTCATTATATTCAAATGAGGAAAAATGGAGAATTTAAAAAGACTTGGATCCCAAGAGCAGAAATTTTAAGTCTCGTCAATTGTGATGTAGAGAAATTTAAAGATTTGATCAAATCAGATACACATATCATTTCATTATATGGTTCAAATGATTCAATTGTTCCCATAAGTGCAGCAGCAAATTATGCGAACTTGTTCAATATTAATCATAAGCACTCCTTGGAGATTATCTTGGAAGCAGATCATAATTTTTTAATGGATATCCCTCATGAACAATCTTCACAAAAAATTATTTATAATTCAAATCAAACTATACCATTTAAAAATAATAAATTAAATTTAGCTCCAATTTTGACTGAAAAAATATTATATTATTTAACAGAAGAATTTCAATTGAATTCTTTTTATAATTCTTCTTTATCAATAACACCGTCAGTTTCAATTCAATCAAAACAATTCGC
The DNA here is from genome assembly GCF_000315915.1 of Henningerozyma blattae CBS 6284. Taxonomy (NCBI): domain Eukaryota; kingdom Fungi; phylum Ascomycota; class Saccharomycetes; order Saccharomycetales; family Saccharomycetaceae; genus Henningerozyma; species Henningerozyma blattae. The sequence continues at coordinate 673,190 of NC_020193.1, read as the reverse complement.
TATTACAAAACATTTGATTAAATTACCAAGAAATCCTTTGCCTTATAAATTCTCAAATATTTCCAATTTTAGAGATATTGGAGGTTACCCAACAAAATTCGACAATTTAATAGTTAAAACAAATTGTGTTTATAGATCTGCAAGCCTGTCAGGTATCACTTTACAAGCTTTCAATTATTTGCTCGATATTATTAAGATTAAATGTATCTTTGATTTAAGATCAATCTCAGAAATCGACGAAGCTGGTAAGATAGAATACGATCTAGATGGAAGAACTTTGAAAATTAAAAATATTCCCTTTAATAAAAATAAATCATTATCACCTGAAAAGATGGCAGAACAATTTAAAAGTTTGTTAATCTCTCCTTGTAATTTCCCTGCTATTTATATGAAAATATTATTGGAATCCATAGATTCAATTAAAAAATTTTTTGAATATATTATAGACCATGATGTAAGCCCTGAACAACCAATTATTTATCATTGTACAGCAGGTAAAGATAGGACAGGGATTTTAACTATGTTAATATTAGCTATATTGGGTGTAGATGACCATTTGATTGCAAAAGAATATGAATTGTCTACTATTGGTTTGAAGACCGAAATAAATATGATTAAAAGAATCGAAGCGAGATCAGATCTTTATTATTACATGTTAGAAGATGGTACCTATACAGACGTAGCAACAAATACTTCTATCCCCGGTAAACAATTGATTATAGATTATGATATAACTCCTGAAACTATTTGTGCCTCACTATTATCATCCAAGTATGAAACAATGAGATTATTCATTGATCAATTTAAAACTGAATTTGAATCAGCAGAGATGTTCTTTAAGATACAATTAGGTTTCTCTTATTCTGAAATTGCAAAGATCAGAGATTCGTTGTTAGAATGATGTACAATACTAATTCCATTCAACTTTTTTTATTTATATTTTTGTTTGCATGTACATTTTTGATCTTTCTTTCCCATTTTATATTTAATTATATATTCTTAATAATATTACATAAATTCGCAGCTATCTCTAATTTGAGATTCAATTACATTATTTACACTATTCTACTCATATTTCTTTAGCCATATTACTGTATTCCATCCTAATCATATTATATTACTTCTCTTCTATTTTTTTCAACCTCAAAATTTAATTGCTGGCGTGTGAGAAAAATTTTGTGACGCGTTAGTGCGGGAAATCTTGAAATACAAGATCTGTTTTTTCAAAAACTGTAAACAAAAGAGAAAAATACCGATTTGGATTTTGCATCAATATTTATTTATTATTTGGTAATTTATTCGATGAAGATGGATCTGTTTCTTTTTCTTAGATAATACTCTTAAAGGCTACACAAGAAAAAAGATAAAAAAAGAGTTTAAAATTGGAAAACTCAAAGATTTACACTTTCGGAGCAATATATTGAATTCTAACTATCATTGCTATATAAACAATACCCCCGTACTATATCCTAATTTAACTTGAAGTCACTATTTAGTTATTAAAGATCAATTTCCATTACACATATTGTTTATTCTGCTATTTTTTATATTGTGATAGTAATATTGTTACGTTACATTAACATTAAAGAAATATTGTACAAATAGTTCTCTATTTCATATTTTTATTCAGTTCTCCGTATTGCTCTTTTTATTGCAAAACAAATATTTCTAATTTACTTTCGTTTTTTTTGTTATTTTCTGTTTCTAAGTAATATTATTACTTTTTTTCTGTTCTATTTTAAATTCTTCTCCCCTTTCATTTTAATCAAATTATATTCAAAATATCTGTTATTTCCTTCTTTTATTTTTATTTCATTTTATTGTTTTAATTAGTTAATTTTTATTTCATTCCATTTCATATTTTTCATTTAAAATTTCTCATTGCAATATACTCAATCATTATTTCTATATTTTATTCATTACACGATTTGTATTATACACTATTTATTTCCTCCAATTAAGACTTATTTTATTTATCGCACCATTCAATTATAATTATAATAATATAGCATCCAATTCAACATGTCAGAACAAATATACTCCGCAAAATATTCTGGTGTTCCAGTATACGAATTTATTCATCCAACAGGTTCGATAATGAAAAGAAAAATTGATGGTTGGGTTAATGCTACTCATATTTTAAAAGCTGCAAAATTCCCAAAAGCTAAAAGAACAAGAATATTGGAAAAAGAGGTTATTCATGAAATCCATGAAAAAGTACAGGGTGGATTTGGTAAATATCAAGGTACTTGGGTACCAACAGATATTGCAACAAGATTGTCTAAGAAATTTGGAGTTTTTGAAGAAATACAGCCATTATTAGACTTTGTTCAAATATCGGGTGATGCTTCACCACCACCTGCTCCAAAACATCACCATGCTTCTAGAAGTGAAAGTGCCAAGAAAAAAGCTGCAAAAAATGCAAGTACGTCTGCATTATGGAACACACAAAGATCAAATTCAGAACTTACCCCTGTAGGCTCAAATGACCCTTCTAATTTTAACAATAATAGTAATAGTACTGATAGTAGTAGTAATAATAACAAAGACAGTGTACCGACAGTTCATAGAAAGAGAGGTAGACCTCCTGCATCTACATCTAATGGACCAAATTCTGTATCCGGGACAAGAAATAAAAGAAAATTGACCGCATCTTTAAAACGATCACAGAGTGATGTCACCTACGCTAAGAGTCCTTCTCAAAATACATCAACAATATCAAACCACCTACCAAGTCATCTTCCTACATTAGGTGGACCTAAATTAAGTGGATTGGATGAAAAGCCTTATTTTCATCAAGATGCTAGATTTAAAGAGGTAGATATTAATGATGGATTATCAAGTGACGTGGAACAAATTAACTCACATGCTTACGATGACCCATTCCCTATTAGAGGGCAAAGTACATATTCTACAACTAATGAAAATGACATGCAAAATGCTCATAGGGTATTGGATAATGACAATGACGTTCATGTGCAGCAACAGCATATTAACAATGGCTCTGTATCAGTACCCCCTTTAAATGCAAATGATGCCAATAAATTTGCTTTTTCTCCATCTCATAAAAATTCAATGATTAACGGCACGCAATATGATAATGTCTCATCAACACATTCATCACCTTCGTTACCTACTTCACCTCCACCAGGTAATTTCTTACAAGCCACTCCAACTACACCTAGATTCCAAAATAATTTAGGGACTTCTCCTGTAGCTTCAATGATACCTCGATTTCCTGCTAACACAAAGCAAGATGTTTCAGATATTGATGATCAAGTTAATAAGTATTTAACCAAATTGGTGAATTATTTTACCTCAAATGAAATTAGAAGTAATAAATCTGTTCCTGAAGAATTATTATTACCTCCTGTAAATAGTGCACCATACATCGATGCTCCGATTGATCCAGAACTTCATACTGCTTTTCATTGGTCCTGTGCAATGGGTATATTACCAATTGCAGAAGCCTTGTTTAATGTTGGTACAAATACTCGTGCTTTAAATTCACAGGGACAGACACCCCTAATGAGAAGTGTTATGTTTCATAATTGTTATACAAGACGAGCATTTCCAAGGATATTTCAATTGTTACATGAAACAATTTTTGACACAGATTCAAATTTGCAAACTATTTTATTTCATATTGTAAGGAGAAAATCGTCAACTCCTTCTGCTGTTTACTATTTAAGTGTTGTTTTATCTAAAATCAAGGATGTTTTCCCTCAATATAGAATCGATCAGTTTCTGGATGCACAAGATAAAGATGGTAATACTGTTCTCCATGTAGCAGCAAATAATGGAGATGAAGTATTTTATAATACATTAATGAAATACGGTACTTCAGATATGATTGAAAATAAATTGGGACAAACGGCTGCCAATTTCATGGTGGAGAATTTCCCAGAAAAAATTGCAGATCAAGATTTGGATTCCAAAAGAATTCATGATAGTATCAGTGCTACCCCATTACAGTCCACTAATGACTTCTTGGTATATCCATCTGATGCAGCAACACTACTATCTAAAAGTATACCGTTAATTGTTACTTCATTGAAACAACTTGCTGAAGAATATAATGGAGAATATAAAGAAAAACAAAGGTTAATTAAGGATTTAGAGAAGAATTTAAAGTCGTCCAATATTTCTGTACAAGCAATTCAAACGAAAATTTGTGATATATGTAACGTTTCTAATGTGGATGATATTGATAACTTTATTCAACTTGAGGAAGCTAAAGTTGAAGATTTAGATAATAAAGTGAAAGAATTAAAGGAAGACTACAGAGATAAATTAGAAGGGAGGCAGAAGGAAGAGATAAATAATATTATTTTAAATGAGCATATTGACAACTTTAGAGACGAAGATAAATTAATTAATGAAGATGAGAAGAGTTTGTTACAACAGGAATTAGACGTGTTAGTGAAAAAACAGAAAGAGCTTATTGACAAAATTGTTGATAATACTACAGACCATGTCAAAGTCCAGAAATACAGAAAAATGATAAGTCAAGGTACTGATATGGCCATTGAAGAGGTAGATGGTTGTTTAGATATTATATTAGAGACGTTACGTAATGAGAGGGAGGCGTAGTACAGGATTTTTATCGATAAACTCTTCATTCAGTTTTGGTATATAAAATTACTTACGTATAGATAATGTTGGAACAAGTTGAACTACAAAATATGTCCTCTTATAACAATTAAATAATTAATTAATGACAATAATGCAACAAAAATTTTGACTTAACTATTATTTTTTTATTTGGAGTAAATTATATGCCCTACAGAAAATTTAAAATATAAACTAAATATTTCATGCAAACTTTTTATTATAAAAATACTTTCTTAAATACATAGATATAAAAGCGTCTAATATTTAAATAACAGTAATTAATTTTTCACCCGAAACTTTCCCAGTTTCTGAGTCATTAAGCATTTGTGGAATATCTTGTAAGCCATTTGGATAAACTTTGATAGGAATGTGGCGTATTTCACCTGCAATAACTTTTGGTTCAATCCAATGAATAAAATTAATAGCAGCTTGTCTATATGCTGGGTTTGCTGGTAAAGTAAAAGTTGGAAATTGAACATCTTTACCAAGCACGCAATACAATAATGTAGTGATTAAGTTGACATTAGATCTTCTGATTTCAGGCTTAATTGCATCATCTTTCAAACCAATTAAATTTAAAACAGTTGCTTGGCCAGTCTTTGTAGCACAACTGTAGACTTGTTGAATGGTATCTCTTGTAGATGCCCCATCGACTAAGTATTCTAGATTTGGATATTTTTTAGTAATTTGTTCAACAACATCTGAATCATGATAATCGAATAAATCATCTGCACCATATTCTTTTAATTTTTTTTCGTGCTTTCTAGAAGCTACAACGATAATACTAGAGAAAGCATTTAATTTCTTGCATAATTGAATTAAAATTTCACCAACTGCGGTCGCACCACCCCAGATTAAAATTGGGGTATCTTTTTGGACTTTGGTGGGTTCCCATTCCATTTTAATTTTGAAACTATCAGTCAAGATCATACCTGCAGTACCTAGTGAAATTGGCAAGGATGCTAAGCTCTCAATAGTGTTACATGGACCTTCTGGAATTGAGGCTTTGCCACTCAATTTAATACCTTCTGGTGCTCTAAATGCAACATTTGAATCCATTGCTGCATAATTAGCAAATGCCCCATTATTTGGTAGTCTTCTTGAACTTCCATGAACAAAACCATAAACTATATCACCAATAGAAAATCTTGAGGTATCGACGCCTTCACCAAATTTTACAATTTCACCAACACAATCACACCCAACGGTGGCACCATTTGGAGCAATCTTATAGCTCACATGTTTCCAATCTGTTGGGTTAACAGCTACAGAAATAACTTTAATTAGAAAGTTTCCTTCTTCAAGAACAGGCAGAGCGACACCAGATTCAAAGGCAGCTTTACCATCTCTAATTTTGATTGCGTTCATTGTAGTTGGAAGAGTTGACATTGTGTAACGAGGGTGTATATGATGTTATTACTCTTAGAATTGAATGCATACTTTCGAAAAATAAAATCTATAAAAAGAAAAAGCATTCTCTTATATTGATGTCATACATAGTTTCTTAAATATCAGATATTTTTAAAAATAACTATACTTTTTTCAAGTTTAAAGGGAGATAAACCTAAACACCGATTCAAATGTAGCATGTGAAATTTACAACGGGATTCACATAAAAACAGCAAAAAGTAAATTAAACAAAACTGAACTATTTTAACTTTCAAGATTTAACTGAATCTACGTAGTCTTCAACTTAGCAGAGAGTTACAAAAAACATATATTATTGTAACAACTTGTTTTATACTATTTTTTTTTTTGGGGGGGGGGGCAATATGCAAATAGTTGATTTGTCAACAACAAACTTTCCGTTCCCTAAGGCGATTTCGCAAAACATATAAAGCATTGAGCAGAATGGCAATATCAAAGTGATCTTATTGTTGTTAAGAAAATATCATGTACTCTAACTACTGATAATTTCACATATTAAGAAGTATATAATTATCACATTCTTCGAAGTATATACAGGTTTGAAATACCCAATCGTCATGTGTAATATCTACGAATCTGAAAATCAAAGGGGAATATATCTGGCTACAAGTATACTATCTATGCTGTAGGTTCGAAGCTGTCAACTCACCTTATATTGAATATGAGGGGTTTTCTAGGTTAGTAGCGATTATGGTTTGGTAACAACAAGAAATTGGATAATACCTACAAAAAAAATACCTTGTGTTATGTTAGAAGAAGGATCATTAAACCGTTCTTCGACGTGGTTATTATAGATTACAAAATGAAAAAGAAGTTTGCGAAAAGAGCAATTTTTATGTAAAAAATGTAATATTATGCATTGTCATAAATAGATCGAATCTATTTTTAATTAGCATATCTGTAACTTTGGTCTTCGAAACTTAAAACCGTAGTGCAGTAGTAGAGAGGTAGGTAGCTGGCTTGTACGACACCATCACTGTCATCAGAAACATGGAAAATGGAGGTGAGTATATATATATATATATATATATACTGGGATTCAAGAGAGTTAGACATTGTTATACAGTGTTTAAGATGTAAAGACGATTACTTTATTTAGACATATATAGTAAATACTGTAACTAAAATGAATATATTTCTTAAATAGTGTTTTTCGATATAAACAGAAAAACACATTTTAAATAATAAGTCACGTGATAAAACATCTTTTACCGCTTAATAGAAAATGATATAATCATATTCCAGCACAACTTTACATCTTAAACATTGAATAACAATGTCTAACTCTCTTGAATCCCAGTAGAAACTACAGTATATTGCTCTTCCCACAAATAATTTCGCAGGAAACGAAATTACGCTTATACTTTTAAAGTAACTCCCAAAGGAAAATTTTATTATATAGTGATCTGGCTGGTATTTTACAGATGACTATAACCCTGATTATTCTTATAACTATCACTTACTTATCTTATTCTGTGTAATTCTATATAGACGCCTCATGGGCATCACTTTATATACAAGCGAGTTTACGCGTCGCAACATGTTGACGTGAACGTCTCTGATTTAGTTAGGGCTTGTAAGTCCTAACCCTTGACATAGTGTACTGATAGTAGTAATATGTCATCAATTTTTGAAGAACTCATCCTTGTTAGCTCAGTTGGTAGAGCGTTCGGCTTTTAAGAAATTTCTTAAGCAAGGATACCGAAATGTCAGGGGTTCGAGCCCCCTATGAGGAGTTCTTTTTTTGATGTCACGTAGTGTGAGATTCCTTAGTCACGTGTATAAATCAGGATCATGTGATAACGGAATGAACATGTAGATTAACAAGTAACTGAATCACGAACATAAATTCTATTTAAGAATCTAAGGCTAAAAGAATAAACTAGAGGGTTAAGGTAGAACGAAGAGGTAAGAACCAGAAAACAAAAAGGACGAAATACAAAAGATGGAAGTGTATAGTGAACAAATCGGAACGTAATAATAATAATATTTAACTTACGTAGGCTCGGGTATATAATTGTACAGTTTAATAAACAGTTGGTATTAAACTAGCAGCCAAAAAGATATACTACTGGGAATAGCAAAGCATAAAACTGTTACATTTGTAAAATTTTCTCCTGTCACGTGACGTAGAAGTATTCAATTGGATTGGCATCAAATGGCTTATGAAACTTTCAAAGAAATTCTTTAATTTACTTAAAAAAGTATCTGTATCAAAATAAGCCAAACAAGTTGCCTCCAGTTGTAAAAATATAACACTGAATGTTTTATATTTTGTCAAAATTTATTGTCTGCTTTGCTCTTATAAATGTCCTCCTATAAATAACGTATATATGACCAGCGGTCAAACTGTTCAAAATTTTGTTGCTCATAGTTTAAATCTTAGTTAAGTAATCGGTTTGAATAATTATTATATTATTAGTATAAAAAAAATCTCCTTCCTTCTTTCGAAAGGAAATATATAATATATACAGGATATACAGTGAACAGTTATAAACTTTTGGGATATTTTCGTGGTAATTTATACTTCAAAAAATGGGCAGATTCACCAACAACGAAAGGGTAGTCTGATATTAAAATAAAACCTATCACATCCTAATACCTTCTTAATATCATTACCTGGTATTTTTAGTAATGAAGCCACGTATGCTTAATGCATGTTGAATTATTAATTATATTAAGTTGTTATTAGTTGTTGTATAAAGCCACAATTACGACTAAGTTCATGCTTTATTAGCTATTAACACAAAACTATAACTATGACACATAATTCCACAATTCTAGCAATATAAAATTACAAAAATAAAAAAGAATAGTTTATATTCAGAGAAATGCAGGTTGTATAAAAATATCACTTAGTACGTAATATTTTACGCTTAACAGTAATATATTCAATTATTTGAATCCTAAAAATTTATTTTTACGTGACACATGGATTTATCTTTACTTATATTTTATTGACATTTGTTGTAAAAATATTTTAGTTATTTCTTTTTTAATTGTTCATTTTTTAAACAAAACAAAAAGATAAAATAACATTGCATAAAATGTATATTTCAAAAAAATAAATAGGATGTAAAAATGATGATTAAATATTTAGATGTACAGTTTAGTAGATAGATATAAAAACAAAACATTTATGTAACGCATGAAAGAGTTATATAAGTAAAACAGTTACAGAAATAATAATGAAAAAAGTAAAATGAAAAGGGAAAAATAGTACAAGCTGAAGCAAAACATAGCTTATGCTAAAGATAAAAAGACAGATAACGAGACAATTACAAATGATAAATTATTAAAGGGTATCGTTAATATGAGAGTTAGTCCTTAATTTTATTTCTTTAAATTCAGAGTAATAAAATATTTTCCATTTTTCTGTATTTGTAACATTTTAATATTCACAATTAAATCCTTAATAATGATTATAGAGGAGAAAAAAAAATCAGATAGGTTCGAATGAGAAATGTCAAATTTTTTTTTAAATAAATTTTACATCAATTCAGACATACCACTGACTAAGTTTTTAGAAAATCCACCTTCTTTAGCAGCCATTTCATAATAACCATAAATAGTTGTAGTAGCTAATAAAATTGATGAACCAGAACCTAAAGTACCCAAGAAGTCTGAACCAACGGCTAATGCACCAATAGAAGCACCACCGAAGGCAGCAGCAGTTGGGATAATCTTTTTCAATTCTCTGTAAGCGCTAGTTTCTCTCTTACCGTTGATGACTAAACCTTGCTCTTTAAATTGTTTAGCGACATCACGAGCAGAAGTACCTGAAATTTCAGTCCAGGTCTTTGAGAATAAAGCACAAGTACCCAAAACGAAAGCAATGTAAGCTACAGCCTTAATTGGGTCCAATAAAATTTCGGAAATTGAGGAAGGTGGTTGTAAATAATAAGCTAAACCACTTAATGCAACTTGTGGACCTTGGGAACCTGGTCTTAATCCCCAAACACCTAACATTCTAATGATTGGATTCGATGGGAATTTTTGATACATAATTTGAGAAATCAAGAAAATGTTAGAAGATAAAGCAGATTGTAACATTATTGGAGTGTTTGAAGTGTAAAATAATTTAATTGGATAAGTACCAATTTGACCTCTAACGTTAGTTGATCTAACAGGTAATTCATAACGGAAACCTTGTAAATATAAGACAAACAAGAATACTGCAACTGTGGAAAGAACTTGGAAACAATTTGGAAGATTTTGTCTATAGAAAGCTTCAACCAAAGCTCTTTTCTTGTCCTTTCTTACAGCTAATAGATGGAACAAAGCAATTATAGCACCTTCGAATTCGGTACCACGACCCATATTGACAGTAGTTGGAGCAAAAGCCTTCCAAAAGATTTGTTCGGCAATATTTGTAGCGGTAAACAATGAGATACCAGAACCTAACCCATAACCCTTTGATAATAATTCATCTAATAATAAAACAATAAATGAGGCAAAAATCAATTGGAAGATTAAAATCAAAGAGATGGAAATACCTAAAGAAGATGGATTACCGTAGTTACCAGTTAACACAACAACAACAGCTTGACCAAAAGTTAAAGCAATGGCACAAACTTTTTGAGCCATTTGTAATAGTTCTACATCTTTCTTATTGGACATATCAACTTGTAACAATTGAGTCCCCTGTAAGAATTGGAAAATCATTGAAGAAGTAATGATTGGTGTAACACCTAATTCCATCAACGTACCTCTATTGGAGGCTAGCATAGAACGTAACCAGTATAAAGGATCAGAGGTTTCACTAGATACGATACCGTATAGGGGTGTTTGACCCATAACCAAAAAGATCAATAATGAAACAGCAGTCCAAATCAATTTTTGATTGTATGGAACTTTTCTTTGTGGAGCAATCACTTCTGGTAAAAAGGCCTTGAAAGGCTTGAACAAATCTAAAATTCTACCGGACATTATATATGGGGTTATATGCTTATGACGTTGAAATATTTATCGATTCTATGAGGGAATGGATATATATATATTAATGCTGAGACTGAGATGGATTGAATAAGCCAAGGGAACTTGCAAATTTGAAGGAGAAAGTAAATGCTCGGGATTATTATCGATTACACCAATAGGTTTCCTAAAGAGCAGTTAGATTGGTTTGTTATCTGGTGGAACAAAAGGAGCTTAGAGGGTCTGATGATCTTAAGACTAACCTTTCATACGGTAAATTTTTTCCATTGAGGTTCGTTAAATATATATATATTAGATGATGCCAATCCTGTGAATATGTCTCGAGCATGCCACGTCGACTGGCAATTTCCAACGTCCAATTCACTACGAGTTGCTGGCCAATTCGCGTTGTCGAATCTGAAAAAAACGCTTCGCGCGAATTCTTCCTTCTTCGAAGGAGGGCGGGTAACTCTGATGCGTTGATATTCTTCTCCAGTTATATATATAATTTATTATGTGATATTTTACTGTAACGATATAGTATATTTATAGTAGTCAGATTGATAAGCCCAAGATAGTTGAGTTAGTAAAATAAAGGCAATTAGTTATACACGACTATACAGCTATAAATGTACCTGTTATATCTTCTTGGGTCCCCAGCAGTGGAGCACCCGTATTGTAACTAGCAATGAAATAAGAATTTGGAGAGAACTTATCCGGTAGACGTTGCCTATGCAATTAGAACTTGAAATGACATTAGCAATGTCATTCAAGCTGCTAGTCTTACAGTTGGAGTCGTAAATCTGGGCGTACAACATGCAGGCGAATGCTGAACCTAATGCTGGAGAGGTCATTAGTGACCCGTAGACAGTACCGAAATGGTCTTGTCCGTACCTTAGTAAAACAATAGTAGGGTATATGGTAAACATACCACCATATACAGCACCCATTAAACCACCCATGAGAAGGATCTTAGAGTCACTAATTTTATGTCTATTACCACCACTTGTCAACGTTAGAATATACAATTGTGAAATTAATGCCAAAATCAGATAGTTAATTAGAATCCACTTAGGTGATTTTTTAATCTTAATTAAATAATCGGTCAAGACACCTGTGGATAATCTGACTGCTGTTGAAACGAATGAATATAATGATAACAATTCAGCACTTAATGTTGGATTATCTCTACCATTTAATAAAACTTCTGTTAAGGATCCCATATCAGTAACAAACATTTCTAATGGACCCAGCGATAAGAACATCGAAATGGCTAATAGATAAGAGGTTGGGTCACTTAAAAATATACGGATATATTTTTGATTTTCTTCCTTTGTTTGAACGGGGATTAATAGTGTTGTTTCACTGATATCGTTTTCATTTTCAGTTTCAGTTTCGGTATCATTAATAAAATTATTGGTACTACTAGATCCAGTAGTATTAATATTATCACTTGAATCGTTGGATAATCGTTCTTTCTCTTCAATGATACTCAACAAAGTAATAAAACTTGTGGCAACCCAACTTAATATACAAACAACCAAATAAATCCAACTGAAACATTTAAACACTCTTGCAAGATCCAAATAATTTTGCTTTGTGAAAAACCATTTCCATCTTAAAAATTGTGATCCGATTAAAGATGAAATACCGTAACATGTTGTAGGTAAACTAATACTTAATAACTTCCTTTGTGGGTATAATTTAGCACATGTAATTAATGAGCAAAAATATAATGCACTTGTAGCAATACCGATATTAATAAAACTTATAACAGTGAATAAAAATGTAATATTATTATTAGCTTGATTAAATGAATATGAAAGATATGCATATGAAGGTACGAATAAAAATAATGATAGCCATGATAATGTGATAGGACCATGAATATCAGCCATGATACCCAAAACAGGTGGAGTCAAATACATCCCTAACATGGTCCAACTGGCAATTATATTGATCTGTTTTGATGTATAACCTAGATGATATTGCCATGGCGCAGAAAATAAAGAAATTAATGATATAAAGCCAGAGGTGACAGCTGTTAATAATGCAAATATATATGATAACTTGTATAAATTACGATGCGATAAAACGTGAGGTAATAGATGCCGTATATGATATGATAGTAACCTTTCTAACCTTGAAGGACTCATTTGTTATTTTAATATTTTAATAAGTTTGTTATGAAATTTAATATAACGGCTTAGTTATATTATTGTAATACACTTAGTATAGTTTAGTTATCTTCACACTCGATCGTCAACCCCTATTGCCCTTGCTTCGTCTTACTCCGTAAATCCCAATTATTGTAAGTGTTTTATATACTTCCTTAAATAAAGCCACGCATGATAACTAAAAATACTTCTAATATTAGGAAAATTTTTAATAGTCATTCGTTAAGGTCATCGATTTCTCAAAGGATAATTCTCGAAACCGGTTATTTGCCGTTTACAGAAAAATCAAGTATCTAAATATATACGCAAAATAGGCTTAAAGGAAAAAGAAAACACCCTGTAAACAATAATAAATCATCTTTCTTTAAAATGACTCAGTAAGAAAATGACTCATGAAGTTGATGTCGGAGATCTTCTTCCTTACACGCCTGTGGGGTATTCAGACTAGAAGCTAGGAAGACAATATGCCAACAGAACTAGCCAAACATTTTTGGATGTAAAGTTTTAGGCATTATCAGTAGATATTCAATTTTATTGGTTTATAAGGAGTAAAAATTACTCCTTCAGTGAAGCAAACAAAGGCTATGTTGATATAATAAAATGGAGGAGTCTGCCGATTGGTTGTGAGATCCACAACTATATGCTATAAAGATAACGAGTTGCAAGAGAGCTTCCTTGGAAGAATATTTGAATGTTAATATACCAAGATAGCTGAAAAAAATCACATATACATACATTAGTAAGTTAATCAAGAATTTACTGTATTCGTATGCTTTTCTTCTTAGGGAGACTTAAAAATATCTTGAAAATGCTATCTTAAACAGATACCCGATCCAGTCTTCGCTACGATAGATGATTATGATTGGTAACAATGGATAAGTGAAAAAAAAAACAAGACTAAACAAATTTATTGAAAACATGCTTAAAACACTTGGACAACTGATAAGCCTACCTTTTAAAAAATAAAAAGCCATTGTGCCTTAAGAATATTAAGAAAAAGAGGCGAATATATATTCTTAATTGATCACATAATGCTAAATTTGTAGTTACGAATCATATGAGAAATAAAAATAGAGTATTGTATAAGACGAGTTAAGGAAAATATGTGTCTAAATAGATAAGTAAGCCTATATAGAAAAAAAAAGGATGTCCAAAATTAAAATTAGGAAGAGATATGGATAAACTGGGGATGTAGAAGCGATAAAGTATAAGAAGATCAGCAAATTAAATCAAATCAAATCAATAAATAAGGAAATGAAGGGAGAGAAAATAAAAACAGTATGAGAGAGTCATGAAAAATTTATAAGTTACATAAAAATGATAGAAAAAGAACTGGTTTCAAATACAAATCACATCGATTCCATTTCAGTAGAAGTGGTTGATACTTTCCTAAACATTCCTCAAAGAACGTGCTATTTCAGACAGACATGCAAATTTCTTATTTTTATTCTTACCTGAAGTAACAGTGCCCCAAATATCATTAGATCCGATTGTGCTCGAATTTAAGGAGGCAGACGTTTGAGAATATGTGGCAAATTGTTTGGACATAAAACTAGCTACCTCATTACGATTGTAATTTCTCAGAGTGGAATTCGACTTTTTAGATGATTTAGTATTAACATTACTTCCTCCTCTAATGCTAGAATTACCGTTGCTACTATTAACGGTAGATGCAGATGGTGCAGCAGCAGCAGTGGCTGGAATGCTTTTGGAAGAACTGGCTCTAGCAGCAGCTTGGGCCCAACTGGTTGCTGGTAGTTTTGCAGGTGCAGCAGTAGCACTGGATGTGGTGGTTCCTGAAGACTTGGAAGTAGATGAACTAGTAGCAGCAGTCTTGAAGGTAGAGGTTTGGGCCATGGCGATATAGAGGTGACACTTCAGTCCTGTCAAGTGAAGGAGGTCCTTTCTTTCTTTAGATTTTTTTTATCGTTATACAGTGAAAAACCTGCGTTGAATTGCAACTTTTGCAATAATAATACAATCGAAAATGAAATAACCTTAAATAAATATATCCAGAAGGGTCTTACTATTAGTCGCCATCACTTGAACTTTCCATGATCTTCAATATCGGCACGAATTTCGCTTTTCCGAGGTTTTTTCGGCCTCGGCTTTTTTTTCGATTTTACACGTGTACGAAAAACAAAAAGCAAAAAAAAAACATTAAAAACAGACAGACAAAGCTGTCAACCCTTTTCATATTTGTCCAAGTTACCAAATGAAGAAATTGTCCATATTAAGTTTGTCATCGTAATCAAATAAGGAATTTGTCCCTTACCCACATGTCCATGATCCATTTGTCCTAACTATTATTTGATTTTTGATTTTTTCAATTTCTAACTCGGGCTATGGCAAATAATTTTCTTGATATCAGTGTGAGTAATTTGGAGATTGGAAACAACAGATGGTAAATTAGCTAAATTTAACCAATTAATTGGGTTTCAGTATAAATTGATTTGACTACTTTTTCGTTGATAAAATGGAGTCGTTATTTGGTGGTCTTGAGGCTTATTTAAAGAGGAACTGGTTTGAGTATTGAGTGTATATTATTATTTCATTTTACCTTGAGAACTACTTATCTAACTTTCATTTGTCTTGTTAAGTAGGACAAATAAGATTTATGAAAATATATATATTTAACCCTTATTGATAAAACCAAGACTATTTATTGGAAGAAAAAACAAAAAGAACACACGTCTACTTTAAACACATATTTATTATACCATGTTAATGAAAGAAAGAAGAGGCTCCTTTGCTCCGATCGATTTTACTCCAGATATCAATGAAAAATGTCTTAGACAAGTTGAGTTTTATTTCTCAGAATATAATTTACCTTATGATAAGTTTTTACGATCAATAGCAGAGAAAAATGATGGATGGGTGCCAATCACTACTATTGCTACATTCAATAGGATGAAACGATATAGGCCTATTGATAAAGTTGTGGAAGTTTTGAAGACGTCCACGATCTTGGAAGTTTCAAATGATGGCGAAAATATTAAAAGATTAAAACCTTTAGTCTTAGATAGAAAAGATAAACAAGAACAATCTTCAAGGACATTAGCTATTTTAAATTTCCCACATGATTCGGATAAAAATATAATAAGTAATGAGAATCAAGAAAATCAAAATGCTTCAGAATTGACAGATAATGCTAAACTTTATCAAGAAGACATAGAAAACTTTATCAAAACTTTATCTCCAAAGAATACAATCAACCAAGTTAGGTTGAAAAGGGATAGAAAGAGAAATTTCAATGGTACTGTTTTGGTAGAGTTTAAACATTTGAAAAATTATCAAAATTTCCTAACTCTTTATGATTCAGATATTGATATTTCCTCATTCGGAAATGATAATGGTTCAATCACTATTAATACTGCCTCATGTGAAAGAGAAACATTGTCGTATAAAGGTAACAAATTAAATATAATGTCTAAAAAACAATACGATGCTCAAAGAGAAGCTACAAAATCTAAGAATTTTAGTGGTTCTGGTCAGAGATCAAGATCTTTTACTGGATCCAGGAAGAATTTACCGTCAAAGAAGAAATTACTAGCGGCTGCCTCAAGGGCTGCATCTAAATCATCCAAAACGCGTACTATAGATCACTTAAATGTTGCTAGTGATTTTAACGATTTTTTTTCAACAACTGTCTCTTCAGTTTCCTCTTCCAATATTTCATCTACATCATCATCACCAACATCACATTATAACAATTTATTAACTTTAGCAAATGAAAATGCTATCTCGAGCGATGAAGACTCAAGGTAACACATCACATAATATCTTTCTATTACACATATATGTCTGAATTTTAAAACGGACGAAATCTAAGAACGAAACATTATATGAACCAACTAAATAAACTCTAATGAACTTTCGCATTTTCTCTTCTATTTTCTTTTTTTTTTTATTTTATTTTTTTTTCTGATTTTATTATATTTCAAAAATAAATAAATCAACATCATAAAATTACTGATGGTCGTCTGCTAGAAACAGTATTAAGTACTTTGTATTTGATTGATTCATCATGGGTCAAACAAAGTAGAAACATCAAGGATATTCCGATTCAAATCAGCCAGGAATAGAAATTACTTTTCTTGACATCGAAGAAGAAAAAGTCTCATTAGTGACGTATCATTACCAAATGCTACAAGAAAAGTAAAACTAATACAAAATGAATGCGACATGTAACAAGGAAAATTTAACTTATTACCAATCTCAATAACATATAGCTTTAAATAGGTTGCATAAACACCTATCTTGTTTTTTTTTTTTTTTTTTTTTTTACTTTTTTTCCTTGCTCATTTTTTTAATCATCTAGGGTCTGAATTCCAAACCAATTTTTTTCATAATTCTTTGATTCTTTTTAGATTATTTTGCTACAAAGTTAATAACAATTTCCAATCCACGGAATATTTTATTTTCTAATATATTATGTATTTTTTCTCTCTCACCTTAGTTGGCCTTTGGATTTTTTTATCTGGCTTATACCAGCCACCATTATCAGAAGGAAATTTTGCTTGTGAAACAAAATTAACATCCATATCTGTTTTATAATTTCTCATTGGAGTTATAGTTGTATCAACATTGGGCCTCAATAGCACTTCAGTGGTTATTTTTTGTCTATTCTTGTTCTTACCATCGCCAATATCAGTAAGATAATGACCTTGTAATCTGCCAAATTTGAAAAAGGATACATCACTTATTGGATTTTTCTTCTTCCATGTCTTAGCGGTAACTTTTGTGCCAGGTTGAGTTTGCATTGGCGCGTACTTGATGTTTCCATTTTGCTTACCATATGGCAATCCAACCAAATATGACGCAGCTAAGGCTGTCTCTGGTGGAGGGGCACCTGCAAGTTCATTATTTTGATTTATCTCTTTACCATCGATACCGAACTGTAGCAAAGGTGCACCACCTCCTATGCCTACACCGTTATGCATCCTAATATCAGCAATATTTGTATCTGCTTTATCAAGACCTATCATTCCTCTCATTTCAAATTTTTGAGTATAATGAATCGAATAGCCTATATCAGTTAAAGCAAATACTTGAATATAATAGTATCCATTAGTACCAATGTTATTTTTTAATTGTAAATCAACTTCATAAATATTATTCTTGCCTACAACCATATTTGAATTAATTGTCAGCATTTCTCCAAAATTTTTTATTGCATTTGATGGCCCAGAGCATAAAGAAAATGTATATTTTTCAATTTCATCTATTGTTGGTGACAGAGAATTCAACTTCCAAGAGATTCTCAATGTCTTCTCCTGAACATTATTATTCTTATCGTCATAATTGATTACCAACAATTTATTTGGCCGAATCAATTCAACATCACAACTAACAAATTTAATAGAAAATATTAAAATGTGAACAAATGTATGAAGCTTTAAGAAATTCGTAATGAGAATCATACTTCCAGTACTCAATAACCTTTATTTCATTTAGATTTTATTTGTTTCTAATTTACTAGAACTACAATTTTAAGGATAAATAACTAAACTTGCTAAATTCAAGTAAACTATTTATGCTAAATTTTTTTTCTTTATTTCTTACAAAACACCCTCTACTTCTCACTACGTTTTAAATGAATTCCTACGACTTTTTGACGCCATAAATATTTTAACGATATACACGATGAAAAATCCCTTTTTACTGATAAAGAGTATCCAGTAGTATGTATGCCTTTTAGTATCCATAACAACGTAAAGTTAATATAGGGTATTCGCTTAGGGGTTGCTTTTGGCCCGCCATTTTTTCCTAAAGCAGATGGTAACCTTAATTAAAAATAAGTTTAAGTATGACTTAAAACCTATTGCGGAAAATTACCTAAATAGGAATAAGTGCACGAAGATAATTCACATGCAAAAGGAACATTATCACATTAGGTTTTAAAAAGAAGATTAACACTATGATAATTTATTTTATCCTTTTAAAAAATATTATTTGATTATATTATTTGACTAGTAACATAAAAAGGGCATAATGAGTTGCTTACTGAGACATAAATAAATACATAAACCAGTAATATATACAAATATAAATAATTCATTAACTAATTACTATAGCTATAGAACAACTGCTTATAATAGGGAAAAATGATGTTTATAGAACATTAAAACGGGATATATTGAACCAAAACCTACTGAGAAAGTTATGGTATCGAATGTAAGTATTAATAAACGAATGCATTCATGTTAAAGAAATTGTGGTCGTAAATGAGTGGCAAAATGAGATAGAAAACGTATATATACATGTCCATAATAAATAGAAAAAGTTTGAAAAAAAAGCCATAAATAACAAAAATCACAAATTAATTTTAAAAGAAACATATAATATTGTCTTTTACCATAATATGCAATATAGTATAATAAAACATAGTTGAATAAGAAATGAAATGATACAAAAAAAATGGAAATAATAAAGTAAAAGTGAAAATGAATTTGTATAACATAATAAAACGCCGTAAAGGATATTATGGCCATATTGCATAAAGTAGCATAATTATAATATATGTGAAAATAAGACGATGATGGGCATAAGAAGTAAGAACTCATATATCGTATGATTCTAGAAAACATAAGTAATTTTAACTCATTTCGGAACAAAAGTAGGATTTATTTTTTTTAATGCGTCTCTATATCCTATTCATAATTGATATTGCAGTCAGATTTTGTTGTAATTGAAAGCATAAGTGTATATATAACGCTTCACTTTTAGTATCGCAGCAACAAAATAATATGCATATTCGTGGATTAATATATGTATATGTATATTTGTATGCGCATGTTAGTCAATGTGTATATGCATGTGTATGAGAATATGTATATGTGAATATATGTGTGGCTTAATGTGTCTGTGTAAATGTAAGTTTAACTATAAGTATTAATGTATGTGTATGTTAATGTGTATGTGTGTGTATGTTAATGTGTATGTTTATGTGTATGTATTAATGTATGTGTATGTTAATGTGTATGTGTGTATTAAATGCATGTGTGAGTTGTATATCATAGTATAATAATGTACATAGAGTGTAAAAGAAAAAAAGGCTAGATAAAAAAAGTAAAATCATAAAAAGAATAGGGCATAGGGGGCATATATGTGTGTAAACTAGGGAAAGTGAACAAGGTTTTTTTATTCAAAATGTTACAGTAAGTTTTAATATGTTTTAACAATCCCAATGACAATTAAAATCATATTTGTAAAATAAAAATGGAAATTATAGTGGAAAGTGTAATGGATTTTCACAATAATAATATAAATAAATAATAATAGAAAATAACCGTTAGTAAAAAAGAAAAAAAAATATACTATGCGTTTAATGATAAGTATAACCACAATTTTTTCCAACATGGTAATTCAACCAAACATCAACGTTAGGGAAGTTTTGGCCACAATGCTTACATTTACCAGAAGAAAAGAGTCGATCTTTTCTTTTGGTACCTTGTGGATATTCAAAATGCAAAGCTTTTAAGTGATTTTTAAAAGTATCACATCTAGAAAAAACACCAGTCTGATGGCAGTTTAAAGTTTGAAAATTTAACGATTTTGCTTTAAATGGATACATTTCCATGTCCAGTTTAACTAAAGTTGAATTATAAGGACATTTGTATGTACCTTTAATATTATGCAATGACTTTAACTGATCAGAAGTATTGGCATTAACGTTATTGCCAGTAATATTGACATTTTTAGAACTTATGCTATTGGAAGTATAATTATTTATATTAGAATTAAGTATATTATTAGTGTCAAGGAACTGAGATTGATTAATTTCATTATGATGCAAAGGTGTGTTTGTGTTTGTATTTGGAGTTAAATTAACATTGTTGTTGAATTCATTATTAGGATTAGTATTAAGATTAATATTAGATTTATTATTAGAGGTGATAGTATTATTGATATCATTATTGTTATCAGGGTTTATTATTGGTACATTTTGTGATATTGTATTTTGTAGGGATTCTAAAGTAGAAGGGGTTGGAGTTGGAGTTGGAGTAACAGTAGAAGTACTTGTATTACTTCCACCACTATTTACACGGAGGTTAGAAGTTGACAAGATATTAGAATTCGAAGTTTTTGAAGAATTTGAGGATTTAGCTTTCTTTGAATTATTTTTAATTTCATCTTTCCAATGTCGTTTTTTATGCCTAATCAAATCATTATTTCTTGCAAATCCTCTATTACAAATCGAACATCTATGTGGTCGTTCATCTGCAGTTAAATGTGTAGCTTTATGTGTAGTTAAGTTTGCAAAAAACCCTTTACAGATTGGACATTGTCGCTTCTTTCTAGGTTTGGAAACTTTTCCAGGAGTTATAGTTACTGTTGTAGTGGTTGCTACTGGAGTTTCTACATTATTAGTAGTAGGTGAAGTAGATGTTGAAGTGGTTGCTGAAGTATTAAGTGAATTTGTTGTAGTATTTATTGGCGTATGATTTTGGTTAAGTCTTAACTGTTGAACTTGCAATTGGCGTTGATGCTGCACATGCAATTGTTGTTGTTGTTGCAATAACATTTGATGAGGGGCTGGTAATTCTCTGGAAGTAACAGGAACATTATTCTGTTGTAAAATAGATTCTAAATCTCGATCAACAACTGAAGAGACAGAACTATTTGAATTTTTGTTACCATTAGCTTGATCATTGTTTACATCATTGCCGCTATTTGAATTTTTCTCGTTTGAAGTTTGATCACTTGAATTCGGATTTTTATTAATGTAATGCTTTTCAGCTGCTTTTATTAAGTTATCAAAGGAAGATATTGGGGGCAAACTGATAGGACCATTTGATACAGATAACGACGTTGCTGTATTATTATTATTAAAAATTGTAGTAGTAGTAGTGGTAGTAGTAGTAGTAGTTGCTCTGGTGGTGGATTTGTTATTACTATTATTAATACTATTACTGCTGTGATTTAAACTTGTATTCATGTGAGCCAATAACGGGGAAGTATTATCTGTGCCGGAATTTGTACCATTTGAATTCATCAAACTAAGGGTTGAATTGAGACTGTTGGAGTTATTCTTGATATTGAGGATTTTAGTGTTATTTTCAATTCTTGATGCCGCAGATGTATTTGTAGTAGTTGTATTACTGTTCGGAGAAATTGCTATTGGATTATCTTTACTGTTCGGATTTGATAATGTAGGATCCAACATAACTAACGAGTTGACTTGAAAATGACGTACAAAGTTAATTTTATTTTGAATATTTTTATTTTTTAAAAGTAAAAAAATGGAGAGTATAATAACCTGATTAAAAGAATGGAAATGCTAGGAGTGAACGTAGGAAATTATTTTTGAAAGAAACTATACTTTGGTTTGAAAAAAAAATTATTCCAATAACGGTTGAATTTGGTACTGTTAGTATTTTTGTTGATGAGGTCGTAGGAAACAAATAATTTCGAAGCAAAAATATATTTTGAACGTACAAATAGTTTAAAGAATAGAGTAAAGAAAGACCACAACGACCAAAAAACGTATGAATGTGAATAATACTTCGAGTACAAGTAGGAGGAGCGGAAAGAATAAGAGTAGCAAACAACTGTAGAAAAGAAAGACACTCAAAATCTGGATAACCAAGTGAAGTAATAATATCAATGTATGACCGTACTATTTTTAATTCTTTTTTCTTCTCATTATTTATCTAATCTGAATGTTAAGACTGCAGAATCAAAATTAAAAAAATAAAAAAAGGAAAATCAATATGAAATCAAATTAAGGTCTTACTGAAGCGAAGGGTTCTTTTTCTCTGTTCAAACTGCTTGATACCTTACTTATGTATATATTGTCCTTTACTTTCTTAACGTTACTTAAAGTCTAAACTTTATCCTTACTTGATGGCTTCAAATTATTTTACTTTTTTAAATTTAAATTTTTTTTATTTTTATTTTTATTTTTAAATTTAAATTTTAATTTTTAATTTTTTAATTTTTTTTTTTTTTTTTTTTTTTTTTTATTTTTTTTTTTTTGATTTTTTCTTGAATTTTCTGTAATGTGTTTTTCTTGTTTCTCAGTTAAGAAGTTTTAGATTTAATTTTAAATTTTAATTGAGATTGACGAAAGCGAATATTTCAAAATTGAAAATGATTTCAATTCAATTTGATGGAAGAAAAATTGCGGGAAAAGGCAGATCATCTAAAACCTCTCACCACATGCTGCGGGGGATTCTGAGGAAGTGTACCAATAGGGAGTAGGCAATAATAGTGATGCAAATAGTAATGTATGGAGGAATACAATTATATAAACAAATCTATATACAGATTCCTAAAGAGCAATTGGAAATTATGATTACTTTGGGACAATAAAGATGATAGACCAGCAAATGGTGCTAGGTGTTTAGTGCGGATATAGCGAGATTACTTATTAATGTGAATGAGCATGAATGAGGTCTGTATAAACACTAAAAAAGAGAACACCCCGATAGGGATAGAATATAGAGATCAATGGAAATGGTAATCAATGGGTAAATACTTGAACCTTAAAAACCTTAATTCTTTTTTCATTGTAGTTCTATAGAAAAGTTATGCAGATATGAAATTGCGCTATAAGCAAGAGTAAAAAAAAGTAACAAAATAAAAAATCAGCCCAAGAAACTCATGTAGCGGGTGCTAGCGCAATAGCTGCTTGAGGTGAGAGCTAGAATGGAGTAATTATGCAGATGTTCTATAACTTAAGACAACCAACCTTAATATATAGGCAATCTCTAATGGAGCTGAGACATATGCACAGGGAAAGAATCTATAAAAGAAGAAAAGGCGGCTTAAAATTTAAACAATACCCCTCACCAATAAAGCTTCTAATATGTCAGCGTGTTATGTGTGAAAAAGGGTAAAGATAAAGATAATTTTACATTATTGTAATGAATGGTGTAAAGCTAAAGAGGCGTCGAACTAATCAAAGATTCAGTTATAGTATATTTTAAAACATTCTTAGAATTGAGAATAAAACTGACACACAATAAATGAGTAATAACGACGATATTAAATAAATATGAGACAAATTACTGTTGAATTTTGAATATTAGCCAAATACAAGAACAAAATGCATAGGAAAAATATGACATTTTAGTAAGCATTAAGCTGGATGAATATTTGTTGATATAGTAACAATAAAAAGAAAAAAAATGGACTTACCAATATAATACAAACTTACACCAAATAAAACAAATACCTGCATCTATGAGGAAAAATATAAGCCTAAGTGTAAAGCTTAATTCAAATATTTTTTTTCTTTTTCCAATAACCACGAAGACACAACCGTGGTTTCCCAAGATAGAAAAATCATACAAAGCAATTACACACATTCAATACTACTCATTATTACAACCGGTCTTCAATTTTTCTAAAGACAGCATTATGGAGTATAGCCGATGTGGAGTGGACAAGCGTTTAAAAATTTAAAGATTATCACAGGCACATATCCTATTTCAATAACATTGCAGAATGAAACATTCAACCGATGAGATGGAGGGTTATGATTTCTTAGGGACCGCAAAAAAAAACTTAACCTTTAACCGTATAGTTGGAAGTCTAGTTTAGTTCCTATCCAAATATGACTTCAGTAAGGTCACTATAATAGGAAAATGCTGACGCTGCTCACATAACGTATGCACATGAGGCAACTACATATTCATACGTCGAATATCCGAATAATATCCAGAATAACCCGGTGGTATAAGACGGTCGTAGATATCTCCTATTCGTAACATTTACTTTTTTGAACCATCTGTTCATCTACATGTCGTTATATATTCAAAATAGTCGAGAAAAGTTGACACAAATACATATGCGATGACGTGAGAATTCCTTATGTTTTCGTTGTACTACATCATTGAATTGTTTGTCATAAGACAAGAAAATAAACAGGGCTCACTAATGACACTCAATTTTTTCCACACACGATGTAAGACAAGCTAGAAAGCGCTAGAGGTCAAGTTACCTGAAGGAAAATTTGTCCCCAAAAATGATATTTGCCCTTAACAATTTAAATGACGGTATTGCAGTAGTTAAGTCCCTTGATAATGATAGTTTTTAAGACCTCCCACTATAGTAACAATTGTTAAATGTCACAATAATACCTGCCATTCTTGTGACATCTCTCTGATAGTGTCAAATTTTTCATTTTTGTTCGCTCCCCTTATTCGGCTTATTCGGCTTATTCGGCTTGGTCTCATTGTTTATGGTGAGATTACTAGCGTCCGATGGAAACCGAGCATTTCTTGATGGACTTCTATCGGTCTCTGCCTGTTTTCGGTGACTTCTCGGCTTCTGGCACCAAACAGGAGACCGATGCGACTCGGCACTCGGCGCTCGGCATTCGGCATCCGGCATCCGGCATTCGGCACTTGGACCTTGTGGACCTAGGGTTGTGGGGTTCCAAAAAAAGATTACTTGGGTTGCGTTTTAGGGTAAAAACAAAATCTATTTATTTAAAATAATTACATAACTACCTAATTGGTATCATTCATATATATATCCTGATGGATCTGTTGGGTATAACTATATAATCGAAGTACAGTTCTTTTAATACATACGAAGTGATTAAAGGAACCTGTACACGACATGATTCGTTAATGTTCTGTACATAGCTAGCTCTTTAATGCAAGGCCATCTAAAATTTTTTTTCTGATCTTTTTTATTTTTATTTTTTATTTTTTATTTTTTTTCATCTTTACAAATATTTTTGTTTAATATTTGTTAGTTGTTAGCTTAACTAGGCTTTTCTAGATGAAACTTTGGTCTTCTTGGCGGCAACACCAGAAGCAGTGGCAATGTTCTTAGAAGAATCAGATTGCGCAGCAGCAGCAGCAGCAGCAGCAGCGGATTTCTTTTCAGCTTTCTTAGATGCACCACGTCTATAAGATTGGATATAGAATGAAATGAACAAAAATAAGTATGAGGTTAAGATTAAGTAACCGTAAGCGGCAGCATCTTGTGTACCATAACAAGTACCTTTATTTGGCAAAATGTTGTTGAAGTACTTGTGTGCGTAATAAGTGTAGGTAGCGAAATAGACAAAGACTAAATCGATCAAAAATTGAATGATTTGGAATCTAGTAACCCATTCCTTCCACCAAACTCTAATACCAATGGAACTTAAGAAATAGTACCAGTACATGATGATATGAACCCATAAGTTCAATACAATTGGAACCCATTCGACAGAAGTCTTACCCATCAACTGAGTGTAACATAACAAAGCTGTAGCACCGTGGTGGTAAGTGTGTAAGAACAATAACTTCTTTCTCTTCAAAATTAAAAACACGGTATCTAACAATTCCATAAATTTAGTCAAATAATTCAAATAATACAATACAACCAATTTTGGTGCAAAGGCTTCCTTGGAACAAATGGACCAGAAAATACCATGAGTGTAAACCATTGGAACCAATTGTTCTACTAACAACAAGAATAAAACCAAAGAAACAGAAGTCAAAATTAAATTGTGCAATTGGAAAATAATACGGAATTTCATTGGTCTAGTATTTAATTTGTTCAGAATAGCTTGACCACCAAAAATGATAATATAATACATTATGATGACACCAATTGCATGGTAACCATTGGCCATGCATGTGACGCCTGGTTGGAAGTTGAATTCTTCTGCTGGGATACCTGCATATTTTTCGAAAACTTTAGAGAAGATTGGCCACAATTGAACACCAAATGGATGGTGGATACTTGGAATATCGAATTGAATAGATTCAATTATGTCATTAAGACCAATTTCTTTTGAAATCAAGGAAACGACGCCTTCAGTTTCCACAGCCTTGGCCACAATTTCACTAACAGTGTTGCTAATGGTGTCTACAACGACACTGCTATTTTGTTCAACAACGTTTTCCATCTTGCCGTTTCACTCTATCTATCTATATATAATATATGGAACGTTCAACCGAATGATGTGAAATGCAACTGTCAATAAGTATAATAGATAAATCTATTTCCAATAAATATTATAAATTGTCTAAAATCTCAATTGAATGAGTTACATAGAAACAAAGTAAACCAGAATTAATGAAAAAAAAAATTACAAGACAACAACACAAAGGAAAATAAGACGATAAAAAAAATAAACAAACAAACAAACATCAACTTTGTAATTTTTCACATCACCGGAAATTTTTTCAAAATTCAAAATTTCGCTTAGTTGGATTCAATATCAAAATACAGCATCCAAATATAAATCAAATCCGGTATGAATAGCAATTTGGTGTCTCGGCCTTCTGGGTCAAGCTTAAGCTGCGACAGCTTCTAAGCTGAGCTGGCTTTCTGGTTTTTTTTATTTCTTATTTCCACTGGCCTACTGGTCCAAATTGTTTCCAGAATTGTTTCAGGATTGTTTCCGAAGTTGTTTCCGAATTGGTTTCCAAATTCCACTAGCAAATTTTGGTTTCACATTCTTTTATTTACCTTCTCCGAATCGGGCATGTCATCGCGAAATACGGTCTGGCCTGGGTTTCCTTGTATTTTTCCCGATACGATACGTAAATCATAGGGACGCGAAATACCTCTTTTGGAAAATCTCGGATTGACGCGTCACTTTCCTTTAACAGTAAATTTCTCCTATCATTTAATACGTCACATAATTCTATTACCAGCGCCAGTGCTCACGGCATTCCTATATACAAATCATTTATTGGCACATTTCTAACATAATATTCTGTAAAGACTATATGATATTATTACTGTTTTAACTTCATTAACTACTTTATTCATCTACTTTATTTTTTAACATTAATTCATTAATTTATTATAAATATATGTATAGCATCGATATATGTATTTATATACATATACATTTGCAAGGATAGATGCTAAAGCAGCTACCATCTATTAGTATGTCCTGAATGGCTTGCACTAACCCCAGAAGTCTAAGGAAGCAACAGTATCGTACCCACGATTATCTTCATAGACATAAAGGATTTCTTGTGAACTTGTTTGTAATAATCTAATCTTATCTGCAATGACACATCGGACCAACTCACCATTATCAATTTTTCTAATCTCAATAAAATTGGAGTCAAACGCTAATACGTAGGGATACCAAATGGCAAATTTCTGTGGTTCACCTTCCCAATAGATAATCTCTGAATCCTTCTTACGCCACCCTTGATTATTAACAAAGAATGCAAACTCAGTATAACACAATAAAAACATACTGCCTACTCTATAAATCGCCATTGGTTTTAGTGTATTGTCTCTTGTTGCAAATTCTAACGAAGTATCAGCAGGATCTAGTAATGGTTCATGTAAATTTTGTGTGATGCTAACAATTTGGAAACCTTTCTTACAACCAATACATAGATTGGATTTCAAAAATGATATAGAAACTGGTTCAGAATCAAAGGATACTTCAACAATTTTTTTCTTTGCATTTTTGCCACGTCCGTTTGCAATACCACCGACGCCAGCATTATGACTATTATTTGCATTACCGTTACCATGCCCTACATTGGTATGTGAATTATTCGAATTTGCACCTTGCTTACCCAATAAAGGATGTTCAGGTTCAAAATATTTAATAGAGTGTGCATGAGCAGTGACAATTAATTTCTTACCATTACAATTACCTTCTGAGAAAAATCGAACATGATTGACTAATTCCTTAGAATGCTTCTTGAAGTATGACGACCCATTACCTTCAATTTGAAGTAATCCATACGGACAACTATATAATTTTTTATCGATTAACAATAAAATAGTTTGGAATTCTTCTAATACATTAACTTGCTGAACTGTGCTCCTTTGTAACAATTGAACAGGGGTGGAAAAGAAAATCGTTGGTTTCTTATTGGAGTTCTTCTCGTCTTCTTTAGAGTGACCCGATGATTGTCTTTTAATATTACTCATGTATAAACCAGAATTGGTACCAATTAATAGTTTTCGACCACCATCACATGAGACAACACTATTAATCTTATTAGAATAATCAAAAAATTTATCACTAATCTTTGTGACATTGAACATATGTGTTTCTGAGATAATTCTAGCTTGTTCTTGTTTAATTTTATCAATTAAGGTTAATAACCCAGCTGATTGACCTGCATACAGAGTTACCATATAACGGTGTTTTGCACCGTAATAATAAAATGTAATAGCATTTTTTGGATTACTTTGAGTTAATTCAGATTGAACAACAGTACCAGAACAATCTGGTTTTGATCCAATATATTTTCGTAAAGTTGGCATGTCCTCACCTGCTGATACAAATAACAATGGTAATGGAATTGGTCTTTGGAAAACTTTTCTCTGATGCCATTTATTAACAGCCTTTGCCTTTAAAAATAAAAGCATATTATCTAACAAATAATATTGAATATCACCAAGTACATCATCTGATTTCCCTGCTTCCCTCTTTGATAAGACACCCTCATGCTTAATCTTACGTTTTTCGTTATTCAACCCCATATTGACATACTCATTCTTAAATAAGATATTTTGTTTTAATAACTTAACATCATGCCTATCTTGGGCAGCACCACTTGCCTTATCAATTCTTTTCATGAAATCACGCAATGCTTCCATAGCTCCATTTAAACATTCCAGATCTCTTTTATCTGCTTCTTCATCGGATGATTTTATGATTTCTCGTACTAATAACATATAACGACCAGGTCTTGATACACCTTGCGATAAAAATGAGTCAATACCATGTCTTAAAGAAGAATTCATCATATCGTCGTCAAATCTTGCAAAATATGGATTTACAGATCTCTGAGTTTCAATTAAATATTTTGCATATGGTCTTGATGCCACGTAGGATACAAATGGTTCAAAAAATGGAATAAATCTTAAAATAATATCACCAATCCCTCTTGCAACGGGCGAACTTTTTTGTCTATCAGATAATGCTTCTAAAAACCTTCTGTTAACAGAATATATATCATTAATATGTGCAAATACATGCTTGATAAAATTTTTCCTAATATCTGCTGGGATAATATTTGTTTCCGCTAAAGTTTTCATGAACGTATCTCTAGTTGTTTCAAGAGATTTTACAAAATTTTTCTCGGTACTAAATACCTCATATATGGCTTCTTGTCTTTTAATCTCTTTTTTAGAAAGGTTTTCCCAAATCTCTTTAGGAACTGAACTTGTCCACGAAGGTCTTTCTTCTTCATCATCGTCCAAATTCATTGAAATATTTCTTCTTAAACCACGGTTTTCAAATATATTTAATCTTGATTGCTGTTCTAAACGGCGTGGGCATGAAATAGAATAACATAAGTGATCTCTTGTACATGTTGGAGAGTAACATTCAGATAATAAAGTAAAAACACCGTTGACTTTAGTAGTTTGTGAAAGATCTACCGTACTAGGTTGTGATTCAAGCCTTGTCGAGTTTCCTTGAGTACTAGAGCTGCTTAATGAATTAAATGATGCTGACGGTAGTAACAAAGGTTCTTTTTGAGATACAGAAGTTTGATGTGATGAAGTTATTGACGTAGTAGCATTTAATGTAGTTGTAGATTCGAGACCTCCATTTTCATTAGGAATTAATGCCATGGTACCAGCACCAATTATTCTTGAATTTTCTGTAAGTTCATAAACTTCTTGAGGTGAGTCTCTAAGCCTATGTTCATATACCACATCATGGAATAACTTTTGAGCATCTAATGCTCTACCTAATAATAATGCTAAATTACGGTCTGTAGTTCTTAAAATATGACACAGACAATCGACTGCTTGTATACCAGTAAATGCATCACGATATACTAAACCATCTTTCTTATGTTCACCAAGTTGAATTGTTGTCTTAAATTTAATGGATACTTTTGATAGCATAGCGGCATATACTAGAGGTTTTTTAACAGAATGAATAGGAGGACGTGAATTATGTAATACTGAAGTGCTTCTACGTTGGTTTAAAGCATGCCCATGTGGATGACCATGACCATGACTATGACTATGACTATGACCTAACCCTGTTGTATGGCTTGAAGAATTTGATGATGTTGAAGTATATCGTTTAGGTCCCATAGCAGGTGATGATTGCCTCATTTTAATACCCAAACCTAATGAGCCAGTACTATGATTATTATTATTATTGCCCATTATATGCCCACCAAATTGCATATGCTTTGAATAATGTTGTGAGGAATTTTGATTATTAACGAGGCTGGGGTCATACGAATGAGATGGACTTAGTGGATAGTTTAAACCAGTACTACTGCCATTACTATGTTCAAAAATTGGATTAGTTGGACTACTCATACTTCTTTGTGAACTTTTTCTAGTGTTTGAATTTTTTGATTGTAAAGAAGATGTGAAATTTTTTAAAGAATAAGATGTTAAAGAGGAGGTTCTCTGATCAGATTGATTAAAATTAGCCTTTGGAGAAGTCACATTTGTATATGATTTTTGCTCATGAAGATCCCTAGAACTTGATCTCGTAAAAATACCAAACCCTTGTAAAGGTGATTTTTTTGGTTGAACAGGTGTGCCATTGGAATTAAGACTTGTAAAACTAGTTTGTTTTTTCAAACCAGCAATAGCTAATTGAGGTAAAGAAGGTTTTTTCCTGGGTTGGGGTGCGTAGGGAGCTTTAGGTGCGGTATTCATCATTTCGCTGTGGCTATTATGATTACTATGAGAACTATTATTAGAATTGCTATTTAAACTACTATTAGAAGATTGGGGATTTAAATTATTCGAAGCAAAATGGGATTTTGGTGGACCAAGTTTACTTGGACTACAAGACGGACCAAGTCCATTTGAATATTTTAAATTTCTAATAGGACCTGCAATATTTGGAGAGGCTTCATTGGAATATGTTCTTGGCTTCATTGGACTATTTCTCGGTGTACTATCAACACTTGACAAACTATGAGTATCTGAAACATTTCTAATATGGGTATGCTTTGATAAAATATAATCATTTGGGTTTGAGCTTATATTAATATTTTGGGTAGGATGTGAGTTGGAGTTTGTATTTATATTTAAACTAGAGTTCGCATTAGAATATGAATGAATGTTTGATGTATTAGGAATGGGAGGAATATTAGAGGCGGATGGAACAGTTGTATTATTACTCGCTTCTTTAGATTGTTTTGAAAAAGTACTATTAGTACTACTAGTATTAACAGTTGATATAGTAGTTCCTGTCAGTGTTGTGTCAATGCTACTTGTTTTTAATGGATCATGAGTTAAGACAACATCACGTAAAACATCTTCAGGTACATAACTTTCTAATCCTTTAATATTTTCGATTAAATTTGGTAGTGAATTTTGCGTTGAAGTACTTGAATGTTGTGATTGATAAGTATCAGGTTTTCTAGTTGAACCAAAAAGTTCATTGAATGTGTCCATGGAATTATTGTTTGGATAATTATTATTCATTTTAAATTGTTCTTTATATAAAAGTTTATGTGGATATGATAGGATGATTGGTTTATATTAAAAGGAATGTGAACAATAAGTATTGGAGTGAAAGAAAATTAGAAGTAAACAACCAAAAAGAAAAAAAAATAAAAATATGAGCTGAAAAGGTTTTTAAATGAAAAATGCAAAATTTAGTAATATGGTAAGGAATGGATGAGGTACACAATGAAATACAAATGTAATGCAATGTGTTATATGATAAGGTATAGAAAGAATAGACTTTGATATTGTGGTAAAAAAAATAAATATTTTAAGAAAACAGATATTTATTTACCAGTCAACTGGAAAATGATCGACAATGATTAAAGCAACGTCAAAGAAATAAATGGTATGACGTAAACCAAATTTAAAAGTTAGATAAAGTACAGAATTTTTATTATAGTAGCAAAAATAAAAATATAAAACCAAAAAAAATAAATAAAAAAACGCAACTGATTATTAGCACTAACCACCAGTTGATTTTCTAGAAATCAAGTCCAATGATTTTGTGTTCTTAGAAAAAAAAAAAAGCTATTATAAGTTATTACCAAACAGCCAATATTTCTATCTAAAAGGTTATTTTTTTTGGAGTACTTTGTAATCATGTACTATTATTACCGAGTTATTTAGCGATTTGATTTATTTATCTTGCTCATTGGAAAGTCTTGATTTAAACATTCGTCCATTGTATTTGTGAAACTTGCAGGTTTCGTATCCGAGATACACCAAACTCAATCATCGGTTCCACACCGAGAATGGCAAAAATCACGATACACGATCCGACTTTCAAACAACCCCTTTCGGCTGGGTTTTGAAATAATGAAATATTGAATTAATTAATGAATAGTTAAAAAAAAACCAAATCTAGGGAAAGCTAAGAGAAGAGGTGGACATATTATATAGAAGACCAAGTAATAAAACATAAATTAAAATGCCAGTATGTATAAGGATTAAACAATTATTTGTTAGCTTTTCAAACAACTTTACACGGCCAATTTTTTAGAGGTTTCCTTAACAATCTCAAACTTTTTGGATAATACCAATTGAATTATAGATTGTAATGAATTGTTATAAAAATCTATCATAATAAGATTCGTTTACTAACTAATTAGTATTTTTCTTCATTAATTTTTTCTTTTTTTTACATAGGCTTATCATTCTACATTCTTAGTTGATCCAAATAATGATCGTATGGTCGGTAATTTTGCCATCATGCCATTAAACACCAAATATAGAGGCCCTGCGTATCCAGCTAATTCTGATTATGATATAGTTGATGAATGTCTTGACTTATTTAGAGCCAATTCATTTTTCAAGAATTTTGAAATTAAAAACCAAGCTGATAGAGTCTTAATATATGGTATCTTATTTATTAATGAATGCTTAGCTCATTTAAAACCAAATACTTCAATGAATGAGGCTATAAAGATTTTAACAAACGTTGCATTAGATGATTTTTCTTTACCAGGTACACCAGGTTTTCCATTAAATGCAGTATATTCTGTTCCAATACAAGATCATAATTCTATGGAATTGTTAAAGAGTTATATCCAACAATTACGTCAAGAATTGAGTATGAGATTGTTAAATCGTCTATATGCTGACACTCAAGAACGCCCATCTAAATATTGGTTGGGTTTCACTAGAAGAAGATTTATGAACAAATCTTTATAAAGAACGTAAACAAACAAAAAACATTTTGATAATAAATAAAAAGTCTATAAACATATTTAGCAATTATATAAAGGCATAGTTTAGTATATTACATTGCTATAAAAAAATAAAAAACAGAAAATTCTAAATATCCATTTATTTATTTATTTATTTATTTAGTTTCGTTAGTTATTTCTTTTTTGTTTTTGGATGCTTGTTGAAATAATTTAAATGCTTTATTTTGGAAAGAATCTACATCTTTTTTCAAAATATTAATATCTAATGATAAATCTGATTCATTTTTTTTGAAATAATCAATAACTTCTCTAATTTGGTTTAATTCATTTAAAACAATTAGATAATCTTTTTCATTAGAAATTTTATCTTTAAAAGCTTTAAAAGCACTTTCAGAATCTGAAATCATTACATCAGCTTTAGTTAATAATTCTACTCTTTCTCTTAACATGTTATCCATTTTTTTATTTTTATTAGCATCATCTATAATTTGATCAATTTCATCTTTAGAGAGTCCCGAATTAGCCACTACAGTAACAGATTTTTTAGTCCCACTACTCTTTTCTGAGGCTGAAACGTTTAAAATCCCATCTGCATCAATATCAAAAGTGACAAAGATTTGAGGTTTACCCTTTGCCATTGGTTCCACGCCAGTTAATTTGAAATCTCCAATTAATTTATTATCCCGTACCAAACCTCTCTCACCTTGAAATACTCTAATATCTACGGAGGTTTGACCATCTATACCAGTACTAAACACTTCAGTTTTTTTCACTGGGACTGTGGTGTTACGAGGAATTAAAGGAGAAAACGCACCACCATAAGTTTCAATACCTAAAGTTAATGGAGTGACATCTAATAATAATACATTTTTAATTTCACCAGATAAAATACCACCTTGAATGGCAGCACCTAACGCTACAGTTTCATCTGGATTTATAGAAGTGTTTACCTTTTTGTTAAAAGTTTTTGAAAGAATACTTCTAATCTTGGGCATTCTTGTCATCCCACCTACTAATAAAATATCATCTATATCTTGATATTCTATATCTGCATCTTGCATCGCCTTTTCTACAGAAATTAAAGTCTTGTTAATTAAATGTAAAGTCATTTCATCTAATTGAGATTCAGTCAATGAAATTTTTAAATGTTTATTATCTATAATGAATGGTAATTCTACTTGAGTTTCACTAATGTGAGATAATTCGATCTTGGCTCTTTCTGAAGCATCTTTAATTCTTTGAATTAATTCTCTATTTTGTAATAATTGTGGTTTAGTGAAAGTTGGATTTAATTTAATAAATTCATCCAATAAATAATTTACAATTATATTATCGAAATCTTCACCACCAAGATGAGTATCTCCATTGGTGGCTTTCACTTCAAATACACCATTTTCTATATCCAAGATGGAAATATCAAAAGTACCACCACCTAAATCATAAACAGCAATTAATCCTGAATTTTTTTTCTTGGAGATTTCATGGAATCCAAAACTTAATGCTGCAGCAGTAGGTTCATTTAATACTCTAATGACTTGTAACCCAGCTAAATTACCTGCATCTTTAGTGGCTTGTCTTTGAGAATCATTAAAATATGCTGGGACAGTGATGACAGCTTTAGAAATGTCTTCGTTCAAATAATCTGAAGCTGTTGATTTTAAATATTTTAAAATATGAGATGCAATTTCATTGGGGGATTTACAAGAACCATCATTTATTGCTAATTCGATACCACCTGTATTTGAAGGTAATATTGTATATGGTAAATTTTTAATATCTTTTTGAATTTCTTTGGATTGAAACGATTTACCAATCAATCTCTTTGTAGCGAAAAAAGTATAATCTGGATTCACCAAAGCTTGTCTTTTGGCGATTTCACCTATTAATACGTTTGAATCCTTATCAAAGGCAACAATGGAGGGAGTTGTTCTCTTACCAAGATGATTTGATATGATTTGAGGAGAATTATTTGCAATATAGGCGACTGCACTATTAGTGGTACCTAAATCTATACCGATGACTTTACTGGAGTTTAAACAACAGGTTGTGGAATATAAGGAGCGGGTTAATGGAGGGGTTACTTTGGGAAGGTTTAGGATTCTTCTTGTATTTTTTAACATGTTGTGTTGTGTTGTATTGTATGCATGTGTGTGTGTGTGTGTTAGTAAAATTCGGGTGTAACCTTTTTTAAGCGCGGGCGATGGATGGAACTGGCGCCGATTTTAATTGGTAATCGAATATCGATGTTGTAAAATTGTACACATCATATTGGAAATTTCTTTAAAATTTTTAATAAAATATAATAAAGTTTTTGATGGAATAAATTTTTTCAAATTGAAATCAAATGAATCGAAAAAAATGACTAAATTATAATTTGAAGAAATATTTAAAAATTGATTAATTTCTGAATCAGTTAAATAATTTTCATTATATTGATTTGAATTTAAAATATCGAAATTTCCTTGAGCATCTAATACGATTGTTTGATAAGAGGAATCTTGATTTGTGGAATATGGATAATAATATTGTAGAAGTGTAACGGCTAATAAATGTCTATGAGTCTTGATAAATTTACCCATTGGTGGAGATTGGAAAGGTAAGACGGTAATACCTCTATCATACGGTATTACATTGAACCAAATGGGGAAGACAAACATTTCAGGGAACTCTTTATTTGAAATGATTTCGTTAATTGCTGGAAGTCCCGTGGAGGCTCTTGGCAAGAAATGATAGGGAAATCTCCCCAATTTTTGGAATGTATTTAATTTTTGCCAATAAGAATTGCTTTGTAAAAAAATGTTGATATTTGCGAATGTAGAATATTGAGAATATGAATAGGGCATTGAATTGTATTGAGATTCATCCAAATTGGTAATGGCTCTATAATCCGATATACTCATCATATCATCGGTGACGAAATCGATGTAATCTTTAACAGTGACAGGTTTTGGTTCACCATACGCTGGTAAAAATGATAATCCATTAGCAGTACAACACAAGACCATATCGATGGGTTCACACATGAGACCGAATTGATAACGATCGTTATAATGATGAGCGTTTATTATAGGATAAACTTTTGTTGGATCTTTGACGACATGTTGTAATAAAGTATTGAAAATGATGAAATGAGGAAGTGAAGGATAAGAATAAGTTTGAGCAAAGATTGTAGTAATTAGCGAATTGATATGAGTATTTTCTCTTTTTTCAATGGATTGAGTCTTGTATTTGAATTTCAAAGGAGAAATGTATTTCCAAAAATGGATCAAATATTCGAATAAACTGGTGAAATGATGGAAGATATCTACCTCTTCATCTATCAGATTGGTCTTGTCGATGAATTGAACCCATTGGTGGACGAATGAGGACCTGGCGGTCAATGCTTGTTCGTATAATGGATCTATGGAAGCGAATTGGAAACATTGTCTTTCAGTGATTATATCGTTTGAATTGTTATAATTAGATAATAATTGGAAGAAATGTTTGTAACGAGAAATATGTAACATCAATTTGGCCGAAGATTTCAATCTAAAGGATTTGTAATGGGAATTGGGGGACGTGATGTAATAGAGTACTGGGACGATGACGTCATTCGGGTAGGAATCGAATAGACGTCGAATAGATTGTAAGATATCGTTTGTGGTGTTTAATTGATCTATGATTGAGTTTAAAACGTGTAGATTGAATTTGAAACGGAGGAAGAATTTCTTGTAAACTTTTGGTTGATCCAAAAGAATATCATGTTGAGTCAAATTGAAAAAGTTTTCCATGTAAAGGTCTTTCCAGATGTAGTCATCTGATAGGATGGAGTAATTTGTTTTGTTTGTCAAGGTGAGAGATTGAACGTCTTTGATGTTTAGATATTTGGAGACAAAGACCCAGAAGTCTACGATTTTGGGGGAATTGTCATGGGGTGTTGTGCTATTTTTGGTGGTATAACTTTCTTCACCATCGGCATCTTCGCTGATGGAGTTGGTATCGCTTAACGGTGGGGAGTTACGATTGGTGTAGTTACGAATAGTTAAGTTGTGCATGATGAAATTGGGCATACCTAGTGGAGTTGGTGTGGTGAATTGTGTGGTGAATTGTATATAATGGAGAATTGATTTCCGGATATATAAATACGGGCATACGGGTTTATGATATAAACACAAAAAAGGAAAAGTCAATGGGAGGACCCTAAAATTTGATCGTGTTGGTGTTGTGAGATGGGATGGGATGAGATGGGATGAGATGGGATGAGATGGGATTTGATATGCAAGCCGGGTGGAGGGATGGAGAGAGGCGAGGCGAAATGTGAATGTGAAAATTGAATGTATTGTTAAAACACAATAATGAAGAAAAAAAGAAAAGAAAGAGAGCAAGAGCAAGGGCAAGAGCAAGGGCAAGAACAAGAGCAACTGCAAGAACAAAAGCAACTGCAAGTGCAAGTACAAGATGTTCCGAAATAAAAAACCCAAAGTAGAATTAGATATAAATGTGGAGTTGAACTCGTTGTATAGAGATACGATAGTTGTGTATGGCAATGAATACGAGTTGGAACAGGTTCCCATACGGGGATATGTCAGTGTTCAAAGCAACAGTGATATTAAATTGAAAAAATTGGAATTGAGTCTTTTGGGAGATTATAAGATTGAGTTTTTACAAACCACCAAGGGGATGAGTAGTGTGGTGAAAGATGAGTGGAGCATACTGGAGTGTCAATGGGACGATCTATTGAGCGGGTCTCTTGGTCGAGTGATTACCAAAGAGGATGAAAATACGAGCACAGGTACTAGCACAACCACAACCACAAACACCAATGCTAGTGCATCCACAAACACCAATGCTACTGCTTCCACAACCACTAGTACAAACATCCAGTATATCACCACCGGGTACAAAACACAATTGCCCTTCGAGGCAGAACTGCCAGGAAACGTTCCAGAAACCGTAGAAGGTCTTGGCAGTGGCAGTATTCTATATAGGTTCCGTATTTCCCTAGTGTATCAACGACAATCTGTCCACAAAGTCGTCGAGTATCGCTACGTACGAGTGATCCGCAGTCTACGGCGAGATCACGTGGCACTGGGAGAAGAAATGAGTGTTGCCGATACCGTAAAGGGACGGCTGCAGTACCGTGTGGGGCTGCCAAGCAGGGCTGTCTGTGTCGGCAGCCAAGCGCCGATCCCACTGCAGATCGACCTGGTGCCATTGTGCAAAGGTCTAGAGTTACAAGCCGTGCAGTGTCGGCTCGTACAACACTACGCGGTAAAGGACCGTGCAGGAGTCACCTATGACGGCGAGACCCGGCTGGCCCCGTATCGAATGCCCAATATCGTCCAGCCAATAATGGACACACTACGAGTGGTGGGAGGCGTGCCGGTGCCACGTGACCTGAAGTCTGTGACGCAGGACTGCGAGGTGCGGGGTCTCATTGCGGTGCATCACGTGGTGGAGCTGGTGGTCACTGTGCACGGCGGCCAGCCGGCCACGCCACGTACCAGTGCCAACACCAGCACATGCACGCCGCCTCGTGGCTTCCAAATACGGGTACAGCTGCCTGTGCTGCTGTATCTGGGCGAGGCTGGCGCGGCTCCGTTGGGCCGGCGTGTCCTGCTGGACGCCCGTACAGGGCGAGCCCACTTCCGCCGCGGCGAGCACGTGCCGCTGTTCATACGGACTGCCCATATGTTGTCATCAGCAACGGCAGCAGCAGCAGCGGCTGGTGTGCGCCGCGGCAGCACTGTCTCGACAATCTTGCCGCCGTATGCCGAGCACGTGCGCGACGTGCTTGTCCCGGACACCGGGGAACTGCCGGACACATTCCCCGGCACATTCCCCAGTGCGTTCCGCAGTACGGCCCGCAGTACGGCCCGCAGTTCGTTTCCGGAAACATTCTCGAACCCATTCCCCGTCTCGGACAGCACCCTCGATTCTGGGCCGCCGCCCCCGGACACCGTGGTTGGCCCGGACACTGCCGCTTCCGCTTCCGCTTCCGCTTCCGCTTCCGCTTCCGTCCCCGCGTCCCCCTCGCCGCTCCCAGACACGTGCGCAGGCGCCGCTGCCCCGCCCCCGCCGCTCCCACCCTACACAGGTCCGCAGCACGGCCGGTCCCCGCGCCCCACGCCCCCGCGCCCCGTGCCTGACTCGCCGGCCCCTGCGACCCCACCGCAGCACACACTATAAAGCACGCCACACTGCCACGCCACTTCGCGCCGCCAGTTTTTTCGCCCTGAGGCTTTTTTTGTAGTCATACAAACCCTATTCTAGTGTAACCCTAACTCTTTTGAAATAGTCCCCGCCTTTCCCCATCCCACGCTTCCCCCCACGCTTCCCCCCCCCACGCTGTCCATGCCAAAATCTCACGTATGCGCTTTTTGCCGCCGAGCCTTTTCACGCTCCGAGCATCGTAAACGCCACGAACGGTCTCATCAAGGTGTCAAACCATTCCAATGTGCTGTTTGCAACCACGTGTTTGTACGGCGCGATTTGCTCAAACGGCATATCAAAACAGTCCATCGTGCTTGGTTACTTGAACATGGTCAAGATAATTCGCAATTGTTTAAACAAGATTTATTTGTAAACTCGCTGATAAAGATTGCAGCAAATGCAGAACCGCCACCATTAAAAGACGAATGGCCTTCAAGCAAGTCGCCTTCAAGCAAGTCGCCTTCGGAAATTGCTACTGC
This sequence comes from Henningerozyma blattae CBS 6284, assembly GCF_000315915.1. Taxonomy (NCBI): domain Eukaryota; kingdom Fungi; phylum Ascomycota; class Saccharomycetes; order Saccharomycetales; family Saccharomycetaceae; genus Henningerozyma; species Henningerozyma blattae. The sequence continues at coordinate 632,342 of NC_020193.1, read as the reverse complement.
TATGGCCGTGCCGCCAGCTTTAACACACCCGCCATGTGAAAATAAAATTTCGGCGGCAAAACAATCTACCTCGGCAATATCAAAACCCGTTTTAAAAGAATCTCGGACTAAAGACCCACCTCCACCTATACTGCCGAATCTGTTACAATTGAAATTACCTGCATCTCTAGTACAAATAGATATCTCGCATTTGCCCGATCAAAACTCCACACTACAACGTGCTGTCGATTATCTTTCACAAAATAACATTCTCGTACACTCAATCCAACAACCTTTATCCAATCTTACCCATTGGAAATTCAATTCAAACCTGCTAATTCTCTCCTTGCTCTCTCTTGGTTACTCCCTTTCAAACGATTCGTCCAATGCAGATTTCATTTGGTTCCACGCTTGGAATATCGTTTTGGAAAACTTTAATAAAAATAATTTCTTCCAAGATATCTTCCTACCAGCAAATATCCTCATCCATACACTCCTCCATCATTCTCCTTGGTTATTACAATCCCATTGCGATCTACAAATCATTAAAGTCTACCAAATCTTGCTGTGTAAGATGACCACAAAAGTTTACAAAATCTCCAAAAAACATACCACCATGGAAATATGGTACTTCTTCACCACCTATTCAACCCTGCTCTATCAAAATACTGGTCCCATCGATAACACTGACGATATCCCCAATCTGCTCTACAATTGGTTTCTCAATTACAAGTTATTGAAAAACAACTATTTGAATGTGAAAAGCCATCTCACTTTATACCAATGGTTGCAACTTCTCTCCGATCCCTCTACAATCACCCCGACCACAGTAATCGACACTTCACTCCTAGATATCATCATCAACGCTTGTAATTTGGAATATAAATTAAATTTATCCAAAATCTCTCCTCCTCCTCCAGCTTTGCCAAACTTGTTTTTTTTTCAAGATTATTCCCAATTACAACTGTTCCTTCAAACAATCGAAAATCTATACCAATCCCCTTTGATTTCCCCCACACCTTCTTCCCCACCAATCCTTTCCCATCTGCTCTGGTCTATTTTCGTCATTCAAAATATTGATTCCTCCTACACTTCCTCCCTCTTGCACTCCCCTAACCCTTACCCAAGAGACACCCCTTACCCATCCCATATCCTACGTAATGAATCCATGGCAAATTTGTCCACTCATATCTTATCAACAATGTACAACAACACTCCACTCTCACAAAGGGATTTACTTTTCCTCATAGACATTCTAATATTCCAAACGAATTATTGGCTCCCACTATCACAACTACCAACTTCTAATGCCACACAAATTCTTGGTTCTTATTACACTTTACACCTTCCTTCAATCTCCCCATCTTCAATCTTATCTTTTCTTCATTCCTCCATCGAATCTGTCGCAATCAATTATAAACTCTCTCTTTCAAACCTTCAAATATATACTCTCCTTCTTGATTTTAACAATGAATTGTCTCAAAAATTATCAACAAATCATTTATCTTCCCCACTGGTCGCAAGAAGAAGAAGAAGAAGAAGAAGTTCTGCCATAGACCCTTTGATTACCCCAATTCAACATGATTCCACTTCTAATGAACCCATCATCTTACCCCCACTCTTGGATGATCAACTCTCTCCAACTTCCTCATCTTCTGTTCAATTCAATTACATACCAACAAATAATAGGAAAAACTCTCTCACCATCACAACGACAGAATTACCAGATACAAGAGACGTTAGAAGAAGGTCTTCTATGGGATTCCCCGGTGTATCACCAATAACAGCATTACCTTTACAACGATCTTCTTCTTTAAATTTAACAAATTCTACGGCAAATAATACAAAGATAAGATTGCCTTCTACTTCAGAACTATTCAATACCATCATCCAATAGATTCATTCGCACTTATGTTTCCCAAACGTTTTCCAACCGTTTCCACTTCCCGCTCCTCGCTTTTTTGACAAGATCAGATCAGATCTCTCACTGCATTTGCATGAATGAATGAATTATTCACTCACTCACGGTCACATCCGCATCCGCATCCGCATCCGCCGCATTCGCCCGATATATTGTTATTATCAATTATCGGAGCTTATTGGAATTTTTTTTTTCCCCCAATTCACTCGTTTTCTAGCATTTCCTTATATAACAAGTAAGCCAAAATATATGTATATATATATATGATACCCAACTTTTCAAGGATTACTTTTTTATACCAAATTTCTATTTACTACTTACAACTTACTACCCACTACCCACTACTCACTACTCACTACTCACTGATTCTTGTGAATATCTTCAGAGTAATTACATCTGCACACTTTGTATTTAGTAGTACTAATCGTTCCACCATCAATTCTTTGACGGTAGGATAGATCCAACTGTTATATTAGATCTGGATAACAATGCATCAAGTACTGGATAGTTCAATGTTTCAAATAGCGATGCATGTATCAATATTCTAAAATACATTAGGAGGCATCTTGTCAACAGGAGAAAGAAATCAGTTTGCCGTTTATAATTTTTTGGCGAATTAAATATGTATTAATCTATTAAAGTCTTTTGATAATTGGAATAAATCAATTCACAGTTAGTAGTGTGATCAGGATTGATTTGTAAAGGGAGTTGGATGAACAATCAAACTTGAGATATCGTCTGAGCTCGTCATTTTGTGTTGTATATTACTTTTAGTTGAAACTATGTAAATTGATAAATCATTTGGATTTGCCAAATAGTATTCTCTTTTTTTATTATTAATCAATCCCAAATGGAAAGTCATACTACACATGAAGTGTATTCTTTGTCAATAATTAAGAAAACTTCTCATAAGAACAAATCCCTCATACTATCAAAAGCTGTAACTTCAATAATGGTTTTGTAAACTGGTTTATTCAACTCAGAATAAACCAATTACTTCTTTAATCAATAGCACTGAGTTTTTCTATTGTGTCTAATATCATCATGGAAACTAACACAAGATTCATAAACTATTTACCTGAAAGAAAAATTTCTCAACTATTAATAAAAGTTTGGCAATACACTAACAAGAGTTGAGGCTGAGTTTTTCATTATTTTAAGTCTTAATTCATCAAGCTTATCATTTCAAATAATGGTTTCCTAATTAATACTATTGAATGGCCCATTGGATGCTCTGAGAAAGAACAAAAAAATGATAATTTGTAAGAGGACAACTTTTTCCTTCCTTTTGTAAAGTTTTTATTTTTCTTTTTTTTATTGCAAACACTCCTATTTTTCACTCTATTAAAAATCTAGTCAACTCCTATTTGAATCTTAACCCTAATCTAATTTTTTTTCTTTTATAATTTCAAGTTTATTTTTATCCTTGTACGTAGGAAATAAACTGTGTCAAACAAAACTCAGTAAATAATACAGATATTAATATGAAATATATACTTTTCCTGCTACGTTGTCTATCACTTTTACCTAGCTAACGTTTCTCAACAATTCTCAACAAATAGGAGATGTGTGACCAATTTCTATAAAATATACTCATGTCATTCTTTCGTAAAAAAAAAAAAATTTTTTTTTAATCTTTTCTTAGTTGTTTCTAAAAAAAATAGTCAACACTCGACGACTCAACTCTTGCCCAAATTACGTATATCCAATTACTGACCAATTGATTTTTGTCTGAATCGACGTTTCTAGCATCTTAACTCCCTTACCCGGATATAAAATTAATCATTTCTTGATGATTCAACTCAAACTCAAACTCAGTCGAAGTGAAAAAAAGAAGACCGGCTTCCAAATTAGGACATCATCGATGATATTTAAAATTTACATGATGAATGATGTACCTGTCAAAATTAATTTAAATTTAATACTAAGTTGTTTATACAAGGGAAATTCCATTAAAAAGTCAGTACAAGTAAAAATAAATTTTACTAATATAAACTGAACACTTGGATATTATTAACTATGTTTTTGATATAAAAAGAGACCAGATTTCACTCCAATTACCTCTCAATTATAATTGTTTATCTTTTTTTTTTTTTTTTAATTTTTAATTCACTTTATAATCAATAATATTCCATCAACTAACAAACAATTGTTTTTTACTATTGCTTTAACAAAAAATTATTTGATTTTTGTTTTGCTTCACTTTGCTATTTTTTTCCTTTTTTTTACTGATTGTTAGCTTTTGCATTACTTTCATTCGTTAATTATGAAACTACCAAACTGGTTGCCTCACCTTCGTGTTTTACCTGAAGATGATATTAATTCACAAGTCCGTGTGGAGGATTCTGACGAATTTTTACAGAATTCTTCGGATAAAATATCAGCTATTGAATCAGTTAATAATGTTTCTATAGTTGAATATTCTAAGGAAGTTAATCCTGATTTGAGAAAAAATGAATATGAACTTCATGATACTAAAATAACCTCTACTTCTAACAAATTAAACTCTAATAATAATCATGATACACCTAATACCACTGTTGATTCTGATAACTCTGATATTGATTTTAAAGATCCCTCAGGTCAAGAAAAATTAGATTATCAATATCAACGTACTGAAATTATTACAAATAATAATAATGATTTGGGAAATGAAAGTAAAACTGGTTTTAAAATGTATTCTTCTGATGTTACTGCGACAATGGAACACTCTCCACTTGGCCCATCAACAAAAAGAGTCCCATATGAGTTGCGTGATGAAGCTAATCGGAAATGGTGGAAATGTTTTGATGAATTTGAATATAGAATGAATAAGAAGGCTGTCCTACCAAAAAGTATGAGATGGAAATTTCTTTATCATCCTCGTACCGATAATCCAAAGGCTGAAAAAAGACTACTTTTTAAAATTGATATTCTTATTGCCTTTTATTTTTTTATTTTATGTTGGTCAAAATCAGTGGATTCAAATAATTTTACCAACGCATATGTGTCAAATATGAAAGAAGATTTACATATGAAAGGTAATGATTATGTATACACAACTACAATTGCAAATGTTGGCTCCATTATCTTTCAATTACCATTCATGTATCTGTTACCAAGATTCCCTCCTCATATTATATTGCCATTCATGGACCTTGGTTGGTCATTCTTTACATTTGCGTGTTATAGAGCTAAATCATTAGCAGAAATGCGAGCTTATAGATTCATTTTAAATGCATTTGGTGCTGCCTATTATCCTGTTTCTCAATATCTATTAGGTTGTTGGTATGCTCCAGATGAAATCACTTCAAGAGTTTGTCTATTCTTTTTTGGTCAATTATTAGGTGGTGTCACTTCAGGTCTTTTACAGGCAAGAATTTTTGAAAGTTTAAATGGTAAATGCGGTCTTGCTGGTTGGAGATGGATGTTTTTAATTGATGCAATAGCTATCTCATTACCAACCGCTGTATTAGGCTTTTTTGTAATTCCAGGTATCCCATCAAAATGTTATTCATTGTTTTTGACAGATGAAGAGATTAGAGTAGCACGTTTGAGAAATAAAATGAATCAGATTGTTGATGGTAAAAGTTCTTCTGAATTACCTTCTTTGTTTAGTTGGAAACCATGGAAAGCTGTGTTTTTAAAACCAACATTTTGGGTCTTAGTTGTATTTGATATGTGTTCTTGGAACAATATGACAGCTTTCAGTGGTTCATATGCACTTTGGTTAAAATCAAATCCCAAGTATTCTATTACACAAGTCAATAACTTAAGTGCATTACCAGCTGCCTTAGGTTTTGCCTATGTGGCATTCTGTTCTTTTGGTGCAGATATATTCCGATGTAAATGGATATTTATGGTCTTTGCCGCAATTATGAATTGTGTTTCATGTGGATTGTTAATCAAATGGGATATTTCTTCACAAGCGAAATGGTTTGCATTTTTAACAACATATTTTAGTGTTTCGGCTTCTCCATGTTTATGGTCATACATTAACGATTTCCTAAGATTTGATCCTCAAGTCAAAGCTATTACATGGATTGCTATTTATTCATTTTCACAATCTACCAATGCATGGATCCCAACTTTAGCTTGGCAAACCGTAGAATCACCAAGATTTAAGACAGGTTACACAGTTAGTATTGTATTTGGTGCCATTTATGGTGCCTGGACATTTGTGGTTTTATATTATTATAAAAGATTAGAGAAGAGAAATGCTTTCAAAAATGGCATTATTTTATATAATTCTGCAAAGGGAGAAAATGTTCCTGAGTTTGTAGTAAATGATATGGAAGAAATTGATGGTTCTTATTATTTTAAAAAGCAACCATCATATATTGATACGTAATGGATATTTTAATATCTACTGGCATGCACTTTTTTATAAAATATATAAGTAATCCATTGTATATAAGAATTAATTATATAGAACTTCTTATCTTATAAAAAAAAATTAACAAAAAAACGTTTAAATATCTACAATTATCTAATATTGTTTTCCATTTCTTTATGAATTTTGGATTTGAGTTTTTTATGTATTTTGTTACAGTGGTATATATTCAAAAGATGTTCTCTCGCTGCCGTTAATTAAATAATAAAAAAAAATAAAAACTTAGCAATCAGAAAAAAAAAAAAAAAAAAAAACTTTAAAAAAGAGTAAAGAAAAACTAAACAACTTGAACATATCCAATTATGTCTAGTGAAAGAGCTTGTATGTTATGTGGTATAGTACAATCCACAAATGAAATTTCAAGAAATGGTTGTCCAAACTGTCAGGGTGTATTTGAAGAAGCTGGTGTATCAGCTATGGAATGTACATCCCCATCATTTGAAGGTCTAGTTGGTATGTGTAAGCCAACTAAATCATGGGTTGCTAAATGGCTTAGTGTGGATCAAAATATCCCTGGATTGTACGCTGTTAAAGTCGATGGTCGTTTACCAATTGAAGTTGTCGACTTATTACCTCATTACAAGCCAAGAGATGGTAGCCAAGTTGAGTAAAGTTGCAACACATAAACTACTTTAGCTTCTCAAAGAAATAAGCGTATTTCAAAAATCTAGAAATAGTAAAGTGTATAATAGTACTAATGAACTTATTCATATTATATAGACAGCGAACATGTACAGCTATGCATGGCCTTTTTTTTTGTAAAATTTGGTATAATTTTTTTGTAGTTAAAAAAGTCGCATACGTTTAATTAAAAAGCCGTGGAGAAATATTTTAGCAATTCTAAGTTAAAGGAATCAAAGTATTATATCTTTTCCTAAAAACATTATCCACCACTATATGTGAATATTCCATAATTAATATTTATTTTATGTTTCTTCGATCGGGTATATCAAGAACCTTTGTTTCTTTGAACAGTTCTGTTGTTTTTAAGGGACGATATCTAGGGAGAAATGCTGGATTCAATAATATATATACTCGTACCTCAATTAACCTTCAATCACCTAGAAGAAATTATTATGTTTTTGATATGGTTTCGCAAGGATTATTAGCCTTACATCAAGCTACAGCTCTTCCATGGCTACTGCTAATACCAGGTGTCACCATTGTATTAAGGTCAATTGTTACATTACCATTGAGTGTATGGCAACGTAAAAGAATAGTTCAGCAGCATGAACTGCGAAGGATTGTTAAAGGTATAACACCAATATCTAAGCTAAGGCTTGCATCTGTGGCATCAACTCAGGCTAATCAGCCTCCAGAAATAAGCTCAGCTGTTCCGAATCTTTTACCTGAACAGATTACATTATTAGCTTTAAAAGAAACAAGAAAGAAACAAAAGAAATTATTCAAAGAATACCATGTTGAGACATGGAAGAACTTTGTATTACCACTAGTCCAAATTCCTTTATGGGTTAGTGTCTCTATGGGAATCAGATCACTAGTTAACAGTGGGCAACCGATTACTGATATATATCAAAATGATATCTTACAATCTATTACTGCTATTACAAATTCTACACTAGATCTAGGGATACCGTTAGTTGGAGTGCCTATGGTAATTCCTTTATTTTTAGGTGTCTTGTCGATTTTAAATGTTGAGTATAATGGACGATTAATGATAGCAAGACGCAAAACAGTTGGTGATATTCCAGTAGCAACACGACCAGAACAATCCAGATTATTCATTGCAATGTCATCTATTCTAAATGTTTCAAAACTGGGCTGTATATTTATGATGGGCGTTTCATCACAAGCACCCTTAATTTTATCTTTATACTGGATTACTTCACAATTATTTTCTCTTATCCAGAACATTATCTTGGAAAAGCTTTGGAAATATGAAGTGTAGTACACATCTTCCTTCATTGTATTGTATTCTTGTTACTACCCCACCTTACATATTAAACGATTCTTTATTCTATACATGTATATACTTAAAAACTCAAGCATATTGCATTACTTTACATTGATAAAAATAATGTTCTTTATTTTTTTTTTTTTATTTTTTCCACTAAGGCTTATTTTATAAAATTTTTCAATGCTTTACTTTTAGGGGAGACACCGAAAACCAAAACTAGATTATCTGGAGATCAATGCATTAATCCTTTTAAGAAACCGGGAATGTAAAGTAAAAATAGAGGGTTTTGAGAAGTTTCCTTTTCATTAGAAGATCCCATTCAATTACAACCTAATTACATGACATAAGTAAAGATGGGTTTCTTTTCTTCAAATAATTCACAAGATGATAAAAAAACCGATGAGAACACAGAGCTAAAAAATTATTCAAAAGGTCAAAGAATTCTTTTACAAGATACAGAACCCAAGTTTCAAGATAACGCCCCATCTATTAATGAATCTGCAAGGGATACTTTTAATAAAGCTCTTAAAACAGTCTCTTGGGACGATTTCACACTAGAAAAGTTAACAGCAACGCCATGTTTTAGAGATGCTGGAATGGTAGGTTTCTCTAGTATGTTTGTCCTAGGTGGTATCACCTTATTATATCATAAGAATCCAATGAAAGCTACCAATTGGTCAATATGTGGGTTATTACTAGGTTCTATTGTTGGTTGGGAACAATGTAGGATAACTAGAACTAACAGTTTTAAAAACGCACAAATAGCTAAAGAAATTGTTAAAAATAAACCGAAGGCAATGATAAATCCAAAAGAACATGACGAGAGACTTGTAAATCAATGGAATCATGAAGATTTAACAAATTCAACTCCTTGGTACAAATTCTGGTAAACACATAATATTCAATACTAAAATTTTTTACCATAGGTTACTTTGTTTCTTTTATATAATAAACATTACAAAGTCGAAATAATTTAAAAATATGTGTAGTTAAATATGGGTGTCTTCTTCTTACTTGTATATATAATTATTTATTTGATACATATTAACTATATAAATGGTAAAATATATTAAAAGCAGTTCTAGTCTAATTCTAGGATAAAATTCTTGGTATTGTATTCATCTTAACAATTATCACTCTTAGACGGAGATTTTGTTTCTTCGACTGTATTGTTATGCTGGATGTTCAAGATTGCTATCTGGTATATCTGTAGGGTTACGATTATCTTTTATCGAATTATATGTAGTATTGATTTTATTTTTAGTATTAATATCTCATATATGAGTGTCCCTTAAAGATTCTATAATATCATTAATGCCATTTTGAGGTATTTGTTCTGCAATTGCATCATCTTTATTTACTTGTGGATCAACTACATTAGAAGTATCTGTCGTAATTAGTATATCATGCGGTAAGATGTTTACATTATCAAAATTGGGTTCGTCATTACTTTTCACACTATTTGCCTTTGGTAGTGAAAAAGAATGTTCTTCCTCGTATATAGGAGTATCTAAATCTCGAAATGTTGGGGCTAATTTAACACTTCCAGAAGTTTTTGAGTAGTAATTATCTTGTTCTGTGTCACTATTAGTTCGTATTATAGGGGAGTTTCCGTTGGTGGATGTATAGCTCTTGCTAGAATAATTATTGACTGGAGATGATTTATTAATTGGAGTTAAATTTTTATCGAGAGTTGAATTCATTTCTGAATGAGTATTTTGTTGATCTTGTTGTGGCGAGATCATTGGAGAATGTAATTGTTGTTTTAATAGTTCTTGTTGTTGTTCTCGTTGTTGAGCTTCATATTCTAATCTTGGTGTTCTATATGGGTCATCAGCATCAAAATTACGATTAGTATTATTATTATTATTTCCTTCTTCGTCTTCTTCTTCATCATCTTCTTCATCTTTGCTAAAAGGATCATCTGCATCTAATAATAAATCATCTAAACCACCACCAGACCAACCTTTTCTAGCTATATTTTCACAAATTTCTACTTGAGCTCTTGATAAGCTTGCAACATCTTTTAATAGTTGGTTACAAGTAGAATCCACTAATAAGTAAGAATCCTGATAAAAGTCATGTCTCAGTTGTTCTAATTGATCCAATTGTATTTGTAAATTTGTTAAACTTTCTCTATAAGAAATGATGTTTCTAACTTTCCTCTTGGCCAATTGAGTATTATATTTTTCTTGTAATTTTAGTTTGTTACTTTGTTCTTTACAATTTTTTTTAAATTGATTTTGTAAAGATTTTGAATTTTGTTCGAAATCATGAAGAATGACATCGATATTATTATTTATTAAAACTTCTAAAGTATTTGACATGATCTGTTCATGATTGGATAGTAGATGGAATAATCCACTGGCGTTTAATAATTTTTTTGCGGTTTCATCATTACAACCTTTCAGTTTAGCTAAAGTCTCGATAGAGGTAGCTACTCTACTTGAATTTTTTGCATTTTTTTTCAATGATTTCGAATAAGCTGCAGAACTTTTCCAAAGATCAATAATAGCAGCTGAGGTATTTTGCATATCTCTTTTTGTTACTAAAGTTTGTAAATCACTTATAGTGCTTGTTGTTGATCGTATGCTAGAAGGTCTTCTACTATAAGCATTTTGAAAATGTTCTGTAGTAATGGACGTGTTGTCTAACGAGATAGAAGGTACTTGGTTTCTATTATTAAAGATTGAATAGAATTCCGATAGATGTGGAGCATATCTACCCGTTGAAAGATAATTCGTTGAGCCCGTATTTTGTTCTTTAATTTCTTCTTGTTGTTGTTGCGCCTGTAGGTCTTGTTGGCGTTGTGGGGATGTTTCTTCCATATTAAATCTCAAGAATTTTTAAATAATGGCTTTTCAGGTTAAAATACTTCGTATTAGAATTTAATTTTTTTTTATTATATTTAATTTTGTTCGTTGGTTAGTTTATTTTTTTTTATTTTATTTTTTAAAAATATGGTAATTCAGAGTAAAATACGAAGGGGTTCAAACTAATCAATTATTATTCGTCAGCACTATTTATTTTCCCTATGTTATCAAAACTTCACTAATAACGCCTGTATTCTTTTAAAATAATTCTTCAAGTGTCCGCACAATCAATTGAGGGGTTATCAGTAGCTATAGTAACTTGTCTACGGTTTTACTCAATTACTAAATAAATATTTCTACCTAATTATTGATCGATCTCTTTAAAGTATTTGCCATCTAGCCTATGGTAATTGAGACTTTCAGATAGTATTCCGTATTTTGCCAGCAAAAGGTTAAGTGTATCCCGACGGGTCGTAGGTTTTTGTCACGGGTCCGCATAGAGTCTCTGAATTACCGTTTTGGGGACACTACGGGACACATGGATATATAACAAATCATTAATTAAATAGGTGATTTAGGCCTTATATAGTGATTACTATCTTGTATTGGAAAGTATTAATCTGGTTCACAAGCAAATAGCTCTGGTATATCTGTGCAACCTCGCCAGATACAGACAGAATATGGACAGTTGGGTATATACGATATAAGGGAAGAACTTTACGTAACTAATACATATCTTGAGGTGCCTGAAAGACCAAGGACTAGATCTTAAATCAATTTTTCAATAAAAAATTTGATATAAATTAGTCGTAGCATGTCACAAATGTTCTCTAAACTAAGCATTTCTTTAGTCATCGTTTAAAATTTTTCAACAAGACTGAAAATTTCAGATTTTAATTTTCCGAACGGAAATTCATTAAATTCCCGAGATACTTAATTTTTTTTAAAATGTATTTTAGTTGAGTATTTTATTATCAGCCAAATTTTGAGAAATTTAAAGTGCAGTTCAATAAATATCGATTACACATTCGTAATTATTCTAAGAGAAAGATATCAAATCAAACTAATAATAAATAGAGAATATTAATATATTTGATATTTATAGACTACATTAAGTCAAAATAGCAAAAAAAGAAAAAAAATAAGTTCGTAAAAAGGAGTATACCTATTCATCTTTTCAGGTATCTTCAGTTGTGTGTGAATATTTTTTTTTAAAAAGATATAAAATAAAAAACTTCTTTTTTTTCTTTTCATCTTTTACCACTTTGTTCTATTCTGTTCTTTTCTTTTTACTTTTTCTTTTCTTAATAATAAATATAGTTTTAGATATTGAAGCACACTAATATTTCAATAAAACTAGACTATAAAAATTATAGATATAAACTTATCCCATTTTCATAATTAATTATTATCATCAATGGATCAAGAAGTAGACCCAGTTGTTAAGGAGTTTTCCAATATCCTTGATGAGCTTTCATTTAATTCAAGACCAATTATTACCACATTAACGAAAATTGCAGAAGAACACATTTCATGTGCACAATATTTTGTTGACCTATTAGAATCTAGAATTGAGAAATGTGTACCAAAACAAAAGTTATATTCATTTTATGCTTTAGATTCGATTTGTAAAAATGCAGGTAGTCCATATACAATTTTTTTTAGTAGAAATTTATTTAATTTATACAAAAAGACATATTTATTAGTTGATAATACAACAAGAACTAAATTAATAAATATGTTTAAAACATGGATGACACCAAATGAATCTTCAGGTGGGTTGATACCGTTATTTGAGACTTCTGCATTAGAAAAAATTGAGAATTTTTTAATTAAAGCAAGTGCCTTACATCAAAAAAATTTCCAAAATATGTTACCTACACCTACAGTACCTTTATTATTAAGAGAGATTGATAAATTATCCTTATTAACAAATGAAAGACTTAAAAATCAGGCTAATGATGAAAAATTGAAGATTAAATTAATGGTTTTATCACAATTGAAACAAGAGTTACAGAAGGAAAAATTAACTATGGCAGCTTTGAAACAAGTTCAAATTCAGTTGAAACAGGTGTTTGCTCAAGATCAACAAGTTTTACAACAACAACATATGCAAGATCAATATAACAAGCAACAACAGCAGCAGCAAATCCAGCAGCAGCAGCAACAGCAGCAACAGCAACTTCAACAACAAGATCAACAACAATTTCAACAACATTCAAGTAGCGATTCCAATGATCTTTCGAAAAGTGGAACTCCTATTGTTCCATTATTTGGTAATTCAAACAATATGGAAATTCAATCATCGTTATTTGGTAATATTACAAGGACTTTTACTCCACCAAATTTTTCAGAGATTGATAAAAATAATAAATTAGAAAAAATACGAAAATTATATAATGAATTACGTGAAATCAAATTAATTTATGAACCTTCTAAAGAATCTATTGTCACTTTATATGATAAATTAGGTGGAAACCCCAATTCCAGAAATATTTTAAATACTAATTCAAACGCTAATAATAATAATAACAGTAATAATACTATAGTCATGAGGAAATTACCCAGTATTGAATTATTGACAGATATTTTGAGAGATTCAAGAGCATACATGGCACGTTCAAATAATAGTGAATTATTAAATTCGATTCATATTCAATTATCTGATAAATATTTATTAAATAACGATAATAAAGAGATTAAGAATAATTTTATCAATTTGCTTTATAGAAATAAGTCAAATAAATGTAAGCTTTGTGGTAAGAGATTTGGTAATTCAGCGGAAGAAAAGAGATCATATAGTAACCATTTAGATTGGCATTTCAGAATCAATAAAAGAATTAAAGGTACCACTGTGAATTCTTCCAATAATAATGGGTCCAGTATTAAAAGTAGTTCTAAAAACATTCAATCAAGAAATTGGTATTTAGAAAATACTCAATGGATTAAATTTAAAGATGATGAAATTATTTCTACACAATCGATTTCCAATAATAACAATAACAATAACAATACAAACAATTCCAATACCAATAATAATAGTAATAATAATAGCAATATAAAATCTAATGTAGAGACTGGAGGAGATAATACACAAAAGAATGTGACTGGTAGAAATAAGAGGAGTATTAATCAAATGACATATGAAGGCAATAGTATTAAAGAAAAATCGATCAAGACTAAATATGTCATTGTTCCTGAAAATACAAATGAAGAGATGAATTATAAATGTTCTATTTGTAAAGAAATTGTCAATGCTAGTTATGATGATGAACTTGGAGAATGGATTTGGAAGAATACTCTTGAAGAGAATGGGAAATATTATCATTCTACATGTTTCAATGAGACGATAAAGAACCGTGAAAATGATGAAGATTCAACTGGATTAAAGAAATTGAGAAGTATGATAAGTGAAGGTAATTGAAAGTGAATAGACGTAGGCGAAAGCGTTAAAATATATATAATTCGTAAACGTTAAATATTTAAAATTAAATATATATATAATGCATAAATATAATTAATTAATTGAAAATACAAGAAAAAAATTTTACAGATTTCTTCCTTTTTTTTTTTTTTTAAAAAAAAAATAACGTAATTAGTTAAATTAGTTTTTGTTTAAAGCAATCAAGATATCTTCCCAAACTTCAGTTGGTTTCTTGCTGGCATCAATACCGGACCAAATATCACTCTTCTTGTAGTATTCGACAATTGGTTCGGTTTGTTGATGGTAAGCACCCAATCTCTTTTTCAAAGCTTCAGCGTTATCATCAGATCTTTGGATCAATGGTTCACCAGTGACATCATCTTTCATGTCTTCCTTTGGTGGGTTGAATAACTTGTGGTAAGATCTACCGGAAGCTTGATGGATCAATCTACCAGTGATTCTAGCAACCAATAAATCGTCATCTACTTTCAATTCAACGGCGTTTTGTAAAGGAGTGTTTTGTTCAATCAACATGGCGTTTAATTTTTCAGCTTGTGGGATAGTTCTTGGGAACCCATCCAAGATGAAACCTTTCTTACAAGCTGGGTTATTCAACAATTCATCTTTAATCATGTTGACCATGATTTCATCAGAAACCAACCCACCTTGGTCCATGATCTTCTTAGCTTCTTTACCCAAATCGGTACCTTTGGCAATTTGAGATCTTAACATGTCACCGGTGGCCAAATGGCAAGCACCAAACTTGTTGACTAAGTTTGGAGCTTGAGTACCTTTACCAGCACCTGGTGGTCCGATAAGGACCATTCTAATAGATTCATCTTGAGCCATTTTTGATATACTGTGTTTTGTTATTCAATTGGATGAGCTTACAATTTTTTTTAACTTGAGAAACAGAAACTTTAGAATATAACTATTCATACTCAATTTAATTTATTTAATTATTCTAATATAAAATCGATGAAATCCTATAGAAAAAATTGGAAAATATGGAAGGAATCCATGGTGTACGGAATTTGTCCCAAACAGTAGGGTTTACCTTTGGGAAAGAAAATATCTATCATTAAACATACATTTACCCGGCTTTGTCTCGCAATTTCAAAAATATAAAAAATAATTACAGACGCATCATTACTGGCACGCTTTTACAGACGCAGACGAAGACGCAAAACAAAAGTCACTATACACGAAGTCTCACGTGCTAGAGCATATGATTTTTCTTTTTGCCTTATACATCTATGAATATTAACTAATGTCCAACAAGGTAAAGAAACAGATTCTTACTTGATCTTGAAACATTCTCTGAATGGCTTATTCATGAGAATCGATGCATTATTCATAAAGTTACCTTATTAGGGCAAGACCCAATAAAAAAGCTACTTATATTATTCTTACCAGATTAGGTCTAGTAATAATTATATTCCACGACTCTTTTTTACCAAGACTCTTTACCAATAAAGTAAAATACTTATATATACATAAATATATATATATATTTTTTTACTATTCAGACTAAGGGGTTCCACTCACACGTGTACAACAAGCGCGAATGCCCCTGGCCGCGGAGAAACTACTGCACAGAAACAGCCGTATTAAGAACTGGCCACGAAGAAAGGACTGCGCAGGGACTCGAAGACAGGATATGGGATATTGGATTGCCCAAACAGGCAATCGGACGGAGCAATCCCAATCAGGGCATCTCATTGGAAAGTGGGCCCATCCTAACACCTCACTATGTACCTGTTTAATGTGTTCCAAAAAAGTCATTGGTCTGAGCACTATATCCCCAAAGTGGCAACGGCATCCGACAAGGCAGTCCATCGACTACCGTATTCGGTAAAGAGATGTCCTGGCTCCCCTGGCTTACAGGCATCTCTAGGAATTCATAGCTCCCCTCCTTGGTTGCTCGAAGATTACGGCGCAGGCCTGATCGGGAAGCGTAATGGCCGCCCCTAGCAGCCGCCCTTGCCGTTTAGGGTGCACCCCTCCTAATCTCGTGGGTCGTGACAGATAGACGCCTGAAAATATGTCAATGCCAATTGTTAGGAAATATAATTATATATAACTGGCACTTATTATCGATTGACCTTGAGCTTGTTGTAAATAACCTTCGTCATTAAAGGCTAGTTATTTCTGTTTGTTTTCTTCGAACATTTTCTCAAGCTTTTTTTTAATTGTCCTCTCTCTCTTTCTTTTAGTCTCAATCTTAATATTTTTCACATACGTAGACAATTGCTGTATACTATCTCACATTGTTTTTGGTTTGACTCATTCACTTTTACGCTCCGTGTTCGATCCAATTATTATCTAGGATTCTATACAATACCATATTAATACCATAAAATACATTACTGCTGGTTCTCCTGTCTTTTTGATACCCATTGGACTAAGAATTTAGCTACTGTTAACTGGTTTATAAAGAGGATACACTATATTGCACTATACTAAGTCAAATAATACTAACTAGTATCTCTAACTCAACTTTTAATAATTAATACTACTAATTCCTCTTTTTTAACAAAAAAAAAAAATACAATATAAAAGCCTTTGGTCTTTTTTCTTTTTTATTTTAATACGTTTCTTTTTTACCTATCCTGTCTGTTCTTAACTTACCTCTTCCCTATTCAGTAATAATACCACTTTGTCTTTTCCTTTTTTGATATCAAAGAGTTAGACACCTGCGGAGATCTGCATTTCATTACCCCTAAGAAAAGACCTTCTCCTTACTTTCCCACCTCCCTTTTTTTCAATTATTTTCCTTTTTTGTCTCCTTTTTTATCACCTTTCCGTTTTTGGTATCGTCTCCGTTTTTTATTTTTCAATTTTACCCCCTTTTTTGAATTTTTTTCCCGCTAATCAATTTTCCCGAACAAGCGCTTGGCAAAAAAAGATCTGCAAAAAAAATTGGAATTATTATATAATATATACCTTTGAAAAAAAAATGAGCACTCAAAGAAGAGTCATTCAACAAAGAGTTGTTACAGACCCAAACGTCCATACCACAGCAGAATTACCTCAAAAATATTACTTCTCCCCCACACTGGGTATCTCTGTCGTTCACGATTATAACAAGAGTGAAGAGATTTCTGAAGACGCTGCTGCTGCGGTTTTAAATCCAGATAATTTGAAAGCCATTGGTATAAACAATATCAATAACTTGAATATGAGATATAATGGTTCTCCAAACACTGTGGCTTCAAATACTTTGAAGTCTGCAAAGAGGATAAATTCAATAAGAAATAACTCCAACATTAACACAAATACAACTGTAAGTGGGAATGCACTCACCACTTCTCAAACCACTAGGCTATTGTCTCAGCCAGATTCAAGTTATTTCAAACATATTCCTACTACTTATGTAGAAGAGGAAATTAATACCCCAGCTTATCTATATTCACAACAACAACAACAACTACAACAACAACAACTACAATTACAACAACAACAATTACAAATGCAACAACAACAGTTGCAAATGCAAGTCCGTGAGGCAAATAATCAAAGAAGATTAAGAAGGTCCATTAATAAGCCTTCCTACCAAAATAAATATTCTTATGATAATGACAATTATGCTTATAATAATGATTACGAGGGCAAAACTGCCACTGCAACCCCTAGATCAGTGAGTTCTAAGAGATTCGCTAAACAACAGCAATCTAAAAGTAGAAACCCATCTAGAGACTTATACTATGAAGACTTTGATGATGATATGACTGTAACTAACACTCCAAAAGTCACTCAAAGTAAGCACCAGCATCATTCTCATCATCGTTCCCATTCTCATTCTCATAGTCACCCTCGTTCTCATGTCCCATCACATTCTCATTCTTATTCAGGACCTTCTCAACGTCATCAATCTATCCCAACGCCTCGTTCAATGGAAAACATGTCTACCACTACTCCAAAGAAAGTCTCTACTGGTTATTTGATGGATGAACCTTTAACTTCTGATGAAGAAGACGAAGATCCTTATTCAAATGAATTTAAAAATTTTGAAGAAAATAATATTGATGAATCAAACTTCAATAATCAAAGAAAGGCTACTACTACTAAGTCTTTATATATGGAGAGAAGAAAATCTATGGATCCAGGTTTACCAATCATCAATACTGAACCTGCTTATCCTTCTGAGAAAAAGTCTTTAAAACAATCTAAGTATGCTTCTAAACAAAAAATTAGGAACGAAATTCCATTAGCCATTGCTTTGACTCAAAAGAAAGTTACTGATAATGATTCTATTAAAGTTTCAGACTCAATTGTCAATTATGTTAATGAAGTAGTTCATTCTCATTTAGATGATGATTTCGAGTTTAATAAAGTTAGTCAATTAAATCCTCAATATCAAAGAAAATATAAAGACTTATTAGGTTATGATTTGACTTCACAACAATATGATGCTATTAAATCTTATTTAAGAAAATCAAACGCTAATCCAATCAATAATTCCTCCACTACTTCTTATAAAGACAATTCTTTGAATTTTTATGATTTGGATTTAGATAATTTTAATGCAACTTCCTCCAATAATGCTAGATCGGTTTCAAACACATCCTCATCTAAGAAATTAGTTGGATTAGAAAAGCAGAAGCAAATGCAAAGACAAAAGATTAAAAGTAGTACTAATAAAGGTTATCGTTCCGATTCTGATCTAGACTCTGATTTCAATTTCAAACTAGATTTTGATACTTCAGACAAAAGATATATTTCTAAAATAGCCAAACCAACCATAAAGGAAAACGAAAAATTCTTAATCGACCAAAATCTAGATCTAGATGAAAACGATGGCTTTTATGAATTCAATAAATTTGATTACTCTATCCCAATCACCTCAACAACTTCAGATGCAAAATATCAAACCAGAAAGAATATTCGTAATGATGCTGAACTATTCATGACTCCTCGTGAGAAGCCTTCCAGACAATCTAGTAGACGTTCAAGAATGCGTTCTTCTTCTGCCTCGTATGCAAGAACTAAAGCTTCTGATAAAGTTCAATCGGATCGTTATCGCCGTAGTCACTATCAAGAACAACCTGGCTATGAGTTAGAAAATGAACCTGATATCCCAGACTATTCTTCCAAAAACATGAATCGTAGTGTTTCTGATTATACCTCAACTAGACGCTCTAAATCAAAGCGCAACTCTAATTTACAAAAAAGATATTCTGAAAGATATGATGATGTTTATAATGCTGATTATGATGAAATTTTAGAAACTCCAAGGGGAACAAAAATCGTACCTTCTCGTAAGATCACTTCTCCTTCTAAGAAAAATTCTAAAAAGACCCCTTCAAGGAAGGTCTCTACCCCGAGACAAGCTAAACAGCTTCTAGATTCGAATATTAGAAATTCTACCATTCAAGTTGAAGATATTTCCACGTCAAATAAACCGCTATTGGGTTTAGGTGTTACAACGAAAAATTCTGATGAACCAAATCCAGAATATTCCGAGCAAAATGAGCAAGGTTTTGAAACTGTAACTGAAGATGAATCTGCTTTGGAAGATACTGATTTACAGCTTACTCCAACTCCTTATGCAAAGAAAAATATCCCTAAATCTCAGAACATTACCACTACTTTGCCTCCTGTAGAGCAAACCTATAATGATGATGGGTTTCAAACTGTAACTGAAGGTGAAGAAGATGAAGATGAATATCCTCAAACCCCAGCTACCAAGCCTTCTCCAAGACTTGATCGTCATCAGAAACAACCACAGCAATCTCCACGATCTGGTACATATGCAGAAAAGATCATTGTTCCAAATGAATTACCGGAGGCTTATCCCATTGAAAATCTAGAAAATGAACCTGTCGAAGATAGTGCCTTCAGTACTGAAGTAGAAGACGAAGAACAACAAGATCTTGATAATGATGAATCTTTAAAAGAAACCTATAGAGCTGCTGATACTCGTTTCCCTATTGATCAAGTTTCTGTATATGATGATGAAGAGGAAGAAGAAGAAATTGAAGCACCTCCTGAGACTGCACAACTTCAACCAGAAGCTCCAAGTTCATATAGAGATGAGATCGATGAAGATGATTATATAATCAACCCTTCTACTCCTGCACCTAAAGGATCAACCGAGTACAACAAGAATGTTAGACGTGTTTCAAAACAGAGAAAATCAACAGAAATTCATCCAACTAGGAAAGCATCTTCTCATCCAATAGCTAAAGCTTATGATAAGTTAACTTCAAGACAACAAAAAATTAACGAACAAAAAAGATCTGTTAGAAAATCTGTTGCAAAGAAAAATAGAAAGACAGCCTTTGTCAATAAAGACACTCTATTAAATGATGATTATTTTAAATTAAAGAATATCCAAGATGAAAATTCACCTATCTTCGATGAAAATGATTTTGAGTATTCTACTGTTAATAAGCCTGCCACTCGTTCTCCAAAGAGAGTGACGTCGAGAAAAAAACAGGAAACTTTTGATTTAAATGAAACTTTGACTGATAATCAAATTGATCAAGAGGGTAGAGGTTTAAATGGGAATTTCTATAGAACATTACCAACAACATATGCTGGTTTACAAAATATTAAACAACGCCCAAAAAAGGTAAAAAGAGTGAAAAAAGTTACAGAATCGCCAGGTCAGGCTAGAAAAGTAAAGCATGGGAAGCATAAAACTACTGAAACGGTTCTTCGCCCTCAATATGCCTCAGATAATCCATTAATGGCTGGTTATGCTACATCTAGTTTTAAAAGAAAAGATCGCCATTTTGCACCAGTTGGCACTTCTATGAGACATGATGAGAATAGTGATTTATGGAGACCTGTTAATCAAAGTACTGTTTTAATGGGACAAAGCCCTCATTACAAATATCAAAAGATTCAAACTAAGCCTACTTCACCAAGAAAACTAAAAAAAAAATTAGTTAAAAAACAGCAACAACTTCCTTCACCAACACCTTCCCCCATTACAAGTGATCATGAAAGTATCCCAGAAACTGCTATAACAACTGCAACTAGTATACCAGAAAATGAACAGCAAATTAAAGGTAATTTTGAAAATTTTAGTGATGACTATTTGCAAAGAAACAATGATGTTGTGGAATCAGATAACGTTGTAGATGAAAAGTCGACTGTTACTGTTGCCTTAAGTGATGGTTTTCGTATAAGAGTTGCTAATCCTGGAGAAAGGCTACTTTCAAAATATTCTCAAACGAATAGGCAACAAAAAAAAAGAGCTAGTAGTTTAAAGAAAAATCAAATACCCGTAAAACCAAAAGGTACCAGAAAAGTATCTACTTCCCAACGTCCATATTCTGCTCAATATATTTACAACAGAAAAAGAAAGGAAGCACAAAGAAACCGCTACTCTGAAGCAGATTTACCACGATTCCCAAAAACAGTCAGAAGTGATCAGGAAAGAAGTAACTTAAGAGGTTCAGTAGCTAGTCGTCATGATGTTCGTTCTACACCACTTGCGCATCAAGGTTTTAATGTTAGGTCAACCAATGATGATGAAGAAATGTATCAACAAGCTTTGAGGATTGCACGCAGAAGATTTAATAGTCATAAGGATCTTGAAAATGAAGATTTAATGGCTGATGATGAAATCTCTGATTACCCAGAAGAGCCAAGAACTAAAGGTACAGCTAGTAAGTTAAGAAATACGTTGGTCGGTTCAAGTCGTCAAGCTGGTCCTAGTGATGATTTCGGTATTCAGCCTACTTCAAGTTTCCGTCGTTCCCGTCCATCTCAATCCACCAGACGCACCACCTTAAGAGATATGCCACTAGAAGATCTCGAACATACACGTGATTATGGTCAATATAATAATGATACATATTATCCACATTCGTCAATTGGTAGAAGAAAAAGCTGGAAGGAAATTTTATTAGGTTCTGAAGCTGCTCGTAACAATGATGTGAATAATGGTATTCCATACGATAGTTATTATGATCAACCAACTTATAATGATGATGTTTACGATAATAATTATTTAGGTAATCAACAAGAACCTCGTAAGCAAAATTTAGATTTGTTACATCATAAACATCATAATAGACCACATTCAAAGCACAGAAAATCTTGGAAAAGTATTTTATTAGGATATGATGATTCTGTTACTAGTTTATCGAGTGCAGGTCAAGTTGCTCCACAAAATAATTTGAAATCACCAAAGTCAAAGAAAATTTCGAAACAATCAAAAATTAAAAGAAAGACACCAGCTACTTATAATGGACAAGCAGTAGTGCCTGATGAAGGATTGCAGAATGTTCAACAAGGTTTAGATCCAGATTTTGAGAATGGTTATAGTACTGCAGAAGATGATAATATGGAAAACTCCTCTCCATTAGGAAATTATGAAGAAGGTAATTTTTACGACGCTCCTGAAATTCAACCAGAACATGGTCAACAAGCTCATGAAAGGCAATATCGTAATAACAGTAGACATTCGAAATTAAGATCAGTTTTAATTGGTGAACCTGACTATGAAAATACTTCCAAATCAAAGCACCCATCAAAAAACCAAGACGGTATATCGCAACCTTATGTAGATGATGAACAAGAAAATATTCAGTCATCTCCTAAGACAACTCGTGATAAAGCTTGGAAGGTAGCTTTAGTTGGTTCAACTCAAAGTACAAAAAGAAAACAAAGAGTAAGCACAGGTCCATCGGCTGAATATCCTCAAGTATCAGACGTGGCAGATGATATACAACATTATGATGCTACAAGAGGTAACGAATACCAACAATCTAATAATCGTCTTATACGAAAGAAATCCTTGAAAGAAGTTTTAGTTGGTTCTAACCGAAATTCAGTAACAACTCCAAAAAGCACTTCGCATTCGTCTGGAACTCAGTTTAACTCGCTTATAGCAGATGATGATATGGACGAATATTATGATGCTGCCCCTAACACCTCTAACTTAAAGCGTCGTAAGTCCTTAAAAGAGGTTTTTCTAGGCCAAAAGGAACCATCTGCTTCTAATGACGCTTATTATGATAATGAAAATGTTGGTAGTCCTTCGAGAAATAGAAATTCTTTGAAATATGTCTTGTTAGGTCAAACTTCTTCATCAAGTCCTGTAAACAGATCAAATAGAAATTCAACAAAGAGAAACTCTTTGAATTATAATGAGAATAATGGAATAGCTGAAACTAATGATGGTTATGAAAACACATATGACCAAAGTGAAGCAGTCGATGAATTATTAAACAATACAGAGATTCAGGCAGAAGATTTTCAATCTAATGAAGAGGAAGAAGAAGAATATTATAATCAATCGCCAATCCCACAAGAAGGTCAGAAATTGAAAAAAATCTTGGTTGGTTCCACTTCAAAATCCAATGAGAAATTTGAACCTCGTTCAGTTGCTAAGCAAAGGAATCCACCAGTAGTACCAGGCAGTCAAGTTATTCCAGATGAGCCTGTTTCTGATGAGGAGTTTGTTGATACAATTGATAATCAAAATAATTTGAGAACCGATGAGGGATCATATGAAGATTTTCTAAATGCCACCAATGAAAATGATGCGAGGCAACCTTCTAATAGCCAAGGTAAATTGAGAACCCTTTTAGTAGGAAACAATCAAGATCAGCCAATCGAGGGTGTGAATGAATATTCAAACAAAGTAGTAAATGGGGATGTAGAAAATGAAGATGCATATTTGCCTGAAAATGAACAAAGTAACCTTAGGCCTAGTCAACAGTTAGACGTTACAAGTCCAAGAAATGCTGGTAAAATGTCCAAGACAAATATAGAAGATTCAAAACTTCCAGAATCTAATACTTCTCCTAATACTGAAGATCAATATTCAATGCTAGGTAATATATTATTGGGCCCCACTGTTAGACAACAAAGAAAATCAAGGAGTGACCTTCCATTAATGGAAAAATCAGCACTTTCACCAAGGGATGACGAACTTCAAGGTACTAACAATCGGAACGAAATTACTGAACCACAAGTTCTTCCAAACTCTACTAATGGCGTGAAAACTTCGAAAAGAAGATCATTAGCTATAGCCTTGAATACCCAAAATTTAAGAAAGAGTATGGAGTCAGAAGGTGCTGTTGATACTAATGATACTATTGGATCTCAATTTGCTTCCAGTAATATGACTGCACCTGTAAACACAGAGCCTGTTATGAATACTACATTAGAGGATGATCAAGAGATGAACGACATCATTTCAGATAAAGAAGATACAGATATTCCTATTGAACCTGTTACTCCTCCACTTGAAAAAAAACCATCAATTAAGTTGAGAAATGTTTTGGTTGGTAAGAAAAAAAATAATTCTAAAAATCGTAATTCAGGAGATTTCAAAAGAAATTCTTATATGTCAATTGATTCACAACGAGGTGAGATTTCATCACCTATTCAAGATGATGTCAAACCTTTGAGAAGTGTATCTACTAGAGATTCAAAAGTGAAGAGTTTCCTTGTTGGCAAGCGCAAATCAAAAAATTTAGAAAATATTGGTACACAAAAACTTTCAGATGAGGATGAATTATTATCTGATGAAGATGTAGATATGAATAATAACTCTGATGATCAATTTGAAGATGCGTCTGAACCACCTGTTAGTTATCAAGAAGAACGTTTGGAACAAAATGTTGAACCACTTGAACAAGATTTAGAAGATGAACGTGATAACAATTCTTTATTGTTAAACGAAGAGGATTCAATTGAAAATACAGTAGAACCAAAGCCTATTTCTAAGGAAATCAATGAAATTTCTAGTGATACTGAAACCCCTACAAACGAACCAAAACCTGCAATTAAAAGTTCATATTTAAATTTGGATGATAATAACCAAGATAATGAAAGTACTAATCTGAGTACAATGATGCCTACTTTTGGACCTCTTAAAGAAACAAAAGAATCTAATGTTATCAGTCCAACGGTAAACGGACACGACGATGATAATGATGAAGAGGCTAGTATATTAGCTTCAGTTAATGTGAGGGAAGGAAATAATGACACGGAATTCAACAACGACGATATTTCTAACCCTGCTAATATTACAAACCCCTTTGAAGATTCTAATACTAAAGATAATTCTAGTCAAATTAAAGATGAAATCGATGATAGTAAACTCGTAACTAAAAAGACAAAGAGTAATAAGAAATCTGTTGGGAAGAAATCAGCAGGTTTACAAACACCGGTAAGTTCGATTTCAAATAATTCTATTCAACCAAGTAATCCATCTGAAAAATTAAGAAGTTTATTTGTTGGTAATGCAGGTAATAAGAGAGTGAGTGAATCTGGTACAAGTGGTAATTCTAATAAAAGAAAATCTATGATCAGTGCCAATAATAATAGTACATTAACCAGTGGTCCTAAAAATAAAGACAAGACTAATACATCATCTAATAGATTATCTAAGAGAATTTCAATTATTCCTAATTTAAAGAGAAAATCTACCAACGATACGATTTCTAAAAAAAGAGACTCGAGAGATTCTAAACAGAAATCAGTTCAATCAGATGGTACTATTAAAGTTCAACCGAAGAAGAAAGTTAAACCAAATGAAAAAAATACAATTAGAAACGTTTTAGTTGGTAAGGATAGAAGTTCGAGGAATTTCGAGAGTAGGAGTGATTTTGAAAATGTCAATGCGAGTGTGAGTGCTGTTGCAAGTGCAAGTGCAAGTGCAAGTGCAACTGTAAGTGCAAGTGCAACTGTAAGTGCAATTGGTACACCATCAAGACAAAGAAAATTATCTAACAAGAAAAAATCGAATATTTTGAATGATTCTAATATGGATGTTGAAAATAATTCCAGAGATATTTTAGGATCAAACCAAACTAATATTCAAGATGAGAATGAAAATACAAATGAGATGGAAAGTGGTTCTTCTAACAAGAATCAATTGCTTGGATTATTCAAAACTCGTAGTTCCAAGAGTAAAGAATCAAAGAAAAGACCCAAGAGTAAATCCAGTTTTAGAGATGTTTTAGTTGGCAAGCCAAATGGTGATGATTCAGTTGGTGCTACTTCTGAGCAAGGTGAGGTCCAAGATGAAGAGATGAATGTGGATGATAAAGCAGACGCAATTGAGAACGATGGCGTGAATGATGGCGTGAATGATGGCGTGAATGATGGCGTGAATGATGGCGTGAATGATGGCGTGAATGATAGCGTGAATGATGGCGTGAATGATAGCGTGAATGCAAACGCAAACGTTTCTGAAGAAAACTTGCAAATGTTTGGATCTGCTAATGACGAAGTATTCCATGACGCCATGATGTTGGAAGAAGATCAAGGAAACAATACAGGTGATGTCACGGGTACCGCAAGGGAATCCAACCTATTTGAATCTGTTCCTGAAAATTCCCTGGCTACAAGTGATCATCCAATGGAGGATGAAGAATTTGAAGATATTGTATCATCCGATGATGTGATTGAGAAACCTCCCAAGAAAAAATCTAGTTGGAGAGCTTTTTTCACTGGATTTGACAATAATAGACAAGTTGTTGTTTGAAAAAGTTGGAAAAAAATCAAAAAACAAAAACAAAAACAAAAAAAAAAAAAAAAAAAAAAAACACAAAAAATAAAAATAAAATAAATATTGTTGTTTTATTCGACTATATATGTAAACCTTTGTGAATTTTTTTTCTATATATCTATAACTATATATTAATAATGTTTTTTCTCCACGACCACAGTGCGACGCCCAAAGGGAAACTGCGCGACCTCTGAAATTTGAAATAAAATGATTTTTTAGAAAAAAACTATAATTACATAACTAATTTTTTTTAACTAGACAATACAATACTAGAGGAGTAATTAATTAAATAAATACTAAAGTAAAGTTAAATAAAAAATAAAGTAAATGAAAAGAGAATTGAAATAATATACCGAAAAGAAACCCAAAAGTAATTTTTTTTTAATTAGATAAATAAATTAGAAAGACATTAAAAGACCTATAATTCTTGAGAAGCCTTTGTTGGTTTGGAAGTCTTCTTTGGCAATAAGTTTTGATGAATGTTTGGCAAGACACCACCTTGCGCAATGGTGACGTTACCCAACAGTTTGTTCAATTCGTCATCGTTTCTGATGGCCAATTGTAAATGTCTTGGAATGATTCTGGATTTCTTGTTATCTCTGGCGGCGTTACCAGCCAATTCTAAGATTTCGGCAGCCAAGTATTCCAAAACAGCAGTCAAATAGACTGGAGCACCAGAACCGATTCTTTGAGCGTAGTTACCTCTTCTCAATAATCTGTGGACTCTACCGACTGGGAAAGTTAAACCAGCCTTAGCAGATCTGGATTGAGAAGCTTTAGCAGCAGAACCAGCTTTACCACCTTTACCACCGGACATGTTTGATATAAATTATAATATTAGATAAGAGTTTAGTTTTTGTTGTTGATTGATTGGACGGCAAGAGAAAGAAACAGGAAGAGACAAGAAACACAACACAGCTCAAGAAACACGCCCTTTATATATGAATAAAAAGGGTCACTAGTCTATGCTCCAACCCGCTCACATAACTCTTAATCAGCATCAATAACCATCACCAGTAATAACCATCACCAGTAATAACCATAGCCATAGCCATCACCATCACCATCACCATCACCACCATTATCCTTCTTTTTGTTTTTCTTGTTTTTTCACACGGGGTGTCCCAACTAGGTCTTGCCGTGCCCAGTGTTTCGCACAGAGCCGCGAAGGCGCTGGCACGCCATACTCGTGTTGCTTTTGGCGAAAAAAGACGCGCTGCAACCAAAAAGCCGCCGAGCTCGTCGCGTGCTGCCAGTGACGCCTCTTACTGTTTCGGGAAGGCGTGCCGGCAGCTTCGCGCGTGCTGGGAGCTACGCGCAGTGCCCTGAAAGGTGGTATGGCACTGGCTGGTTGGGGTGTTTTGGACGGCCCTTAGTGGAGGGTTGGTGCTTCAATGCTGAAGGATATGCTATAAGCAAGAAACGGCGTATATAAGGGGCGTGTTGCAAGCTGTCCTGGAATTGGTAGGGACACAGTGTCGGTCTCAGATTATCAATCTATCACAACCAACCAACCAACCAACCAAATATCTAAACACATCCATCACATCTAACTATGTCTGCCAAAGCCGAAAAGAAGCCCGCCTCCAAAGCCCCAGCTGAAAAGAAACCAGCTTCCAAGACGGCTGCTGAAGGTAAGGTCAAGAGATCCAAGGCCAGAAAGGAAACCTACTCCTCTTATATCTACAAGGTCTTGAAACAAACCCATCCAGACACCGGTATTTCTCAGAAATCCATGTCTATTTTGAACTCTTTTGTCAACGATATTTTCGAAAGAATCGCCACCGAGGCCTCCAAGTTGGCCGCTTACAACAAGAAATCTACCATTTCTGCCAGAGAAATCCAAACTGCCGTCAGATTGATCTTGCCGGGTGAATTGGCTAAACACGCCGTCTCTGAAGGTACCAGAGCTGTTACTAAGTATTCCTCTTCCACTCAAGCTTGAGTATGGGGGTTTTGATTTGGGTTTGATTTCTTCTTTTTTTCAATTTCTGTATGTTTTTCGGGTTATATCTTATTATCTTTTTTTTAATTTTCTATCTCCGTATTAGGGAGGATATATAATAATATATGTATTATATTGGTAATTCTCTTCATGTACTATGTATTATATTTATAATAATTCTTTCATGTTATTCAAAATGTTGCAGTGTGGCGGTGTTGGGTGTTGTTCTGTTAATGCTAGCAATTTTTTATACTGTGTAACTAGTTACCCTATGCTACGCCCATCCTCCCCTTATTTACTTTACATTTTGTCCTTGTTTTATTCTTTTCTTTTGTATATTTCTCTAATTTACTTGAATTACCACAAAATCATAAATAAATTCCCACCTATCCATTCCCGCCGATCACGTGACGCCAACTCCGGAATTACTAACAAGCTGTATTTTCATTGGTCTACGGCGGACTTAACGGGAAACATTCCGAGTCCAGTTCCGGCTCCCAAAAGGCTTCGAGATTTTTGTTTTTCTGATGAAATTTGGAATTTGGAATTTGAAATTTGAAATTTGAAATTTCAATTGTTTTTTTTTTTTTTTCATTCAGCCGTTAATAGTCACTTAACTTTTTTCGACTTAAACATGCCTGCGTCTTAATATTACTAATTTGACAATTCCGATTGGCTAAAACATCTTTTTTTTGAATTCTGATATATAAATGTATACTTATATATATATAAAGGGCTAAAGCCTATACACATTTTTAGTCATTGCATTAAGCGTTACACTTGTCCTATATAACGTTTACATTCACACTCACATATACAAACACTCATACCCTCTTACAAAAAAAAGTTCACCATACATTCTTCATTTACTCCAACATTCCCTTCATGTCAGTAGTAGGACTCAAAAACGTGGTAGTCTCCTTGGCTTCCAAAGTCACCAACAACAACAATATTGCAAACTCATCTCCCCCTCTATTATCCCAATCATCATCTAATTATGGCACAAACACTCTGTCAACAGATTTGGAATCAGGCTCATCCATGAAAAATGGTTTGGATCGTTCCAATCTCCAGGACCAAGATATTAACAACCACCACCATCTCGACGAAGATTCCACCACAGATTTAGATTATTTCCATCAACAACACACTCATACCCATTTCTGGAATAAAATATTCGGAGAGATCGACCCACGTGTCATTAGTGATTTAATCATTGGGTTGAGTGATGGTCTGACTGTTCCGTTTGCATTGACTGCCGGTCTTTCATCGTTGGGGGACTCCAAATTGGTCATCACCGGTGGATTTGCTGAATTAATCTCAGGTGCCATCTCAATGGGTCTTGGTGGTTATTTAGGTGCCAAGAGTGAATCCGATTATTATTATTCGGAAATTAAAAAGCAGAAAAAAATATTTATAAACGATTCCATGCTAGTAAACCATGAAGTAGAAGATATATTGATGGAGATCAATCCTGATTTCTCAAATGAAACCATTCTTTCATTTATTAAAGATTTACAAAAACAACCTGAATTGATGGTTGATTTCATCATTAGATATGGTAAGGGTCTAGATGAACCGGCTGAAAATAGACAATTGATAAGTGCCATCACTATTGGTGGAGGGTATTTCTTCGGTGGGGTCATCCCATTATTACCTTATTTCTTTGTAACTGAGGTCGGAAAGGGCTTGTTCTATTCCATCATAGTAATGGCCATAACTTTGTTCTGGTTCGGTATATTCAAATCTCAAATGTCTATGGGTGCTGATTGTCCAATTAAAAAACAGACTTTAGAAGGTATACAGATGGTAGCTGTGGGAGGTGTGGCTGCTGGTGCAGCTTGGTATTTTGTTAAATTATTAGGTTGATCCGATAAAAAAACAACAACAAAATATTGCCTACTCAAACTCATACTCAAACTAATTCTCATACACATTTATACATATATATTTGTATTTTTTACAATATAAATTTAAAAAAAAGGAAAAAAAAAATTTTTAAAAAAGCAAATTAAAATTTATCTGCATATTATCCATCACGTTTAAACGTTATTTATATTTATTTATTTTATTTTATTTTACTTTACTTTACTTTTTTTTATCTATCTATTTATTTATTTATTTATTTCTCTTTTTATTTCTCACTACCCACTCACTTAGCTTTGTATTTTTAAATTACATTAAACTTTATATCTTTCAACTAATACAAACTTTCTCAATCTATTATAAGATTCTACATTCCTGCCCCCTTATTTATTCCAAAAGAGGAAACTAGTTTACTAACGCACGGGATTCTTTACCATTTTCGTAGACTATCGATTTATATATCATAACTAGCAATTTATATCATTTTTTTTTTTTTTTTACTATACAAAAGATATGCAAACACACACACACACACACACACACACACACACACACACACACACACACACATATATATAGAAAAGGTCAAAAGACTCAGATCATGCAGAATCTTGCAAGATAGTCTTCAACGTGTCAGAATCAAACATCCCTGTACCATCTTTCAATACATCTGCCAAGACTACTAATGATTTAGCTGTAAAATCAGGTGCATTTCTCAATTCATTAACTTCATCCCCGTAATGTTCGAATAATAAACTTAAAAATTTATTTTTTTCTGCTTTATTTTCAACATTTGCATTATTCGATACTTCATTTTGGGAGTTCGATATATTATTATAATTATTATTATTATTTTGATTATTAGAATGTTCTTGCAATTTAAGTTTGGCTTGATTAATGGTATCTTGAACTTTATGTAATTCAATACTCTCACCATTATTAGAATTATAATTATTCATCTTTTCAGTTAATTGAGTGGTAGTATATGGAATAGATTTTAATGCATCTTTAGTCTCATCTTCAAAATGTTCAACATTACTCTTTGATTTCACATCTTCATTTTCAATATCCGATAATTCTATATCAATATCACTTTCTTCCTTTTCTTCTTTACTTGGTTCTACTTTCTCTAGATTGGTATCAGATTCTCCTCCAGAACTAGATGACGAATCAGAATCACTATCAGCTGTTCTTCTCTTCTTTCTTCTTCTGGATTTCTTACTACTACCTTTCTTCGCTATACTGATATCACCGGCAGACATGATTATCCCAATTAATTCTCTTATTCTTGTTTAATGAATTTTTTTTCATTATACCAACTTTTTATATTATTTTTTTTTATCTCATCGCTTGCTTAAGAAACTTTTTCAATATTTACCGTTTTTTTTTTTTTTTTGTTTGCTGAAAATTACCTCTTTAAAAGATATTCTAATATCAACAACAATAAAATACAAATTAGGTTGCCCCCTCTTTCCCTTACATTTTCTTTGTAGATCGATATTCTAATGTACATAATGCAGTCGATTTATTTATTTTTTATTTATTAAATCTATCTACCCAAATAATATATAATGAGAATAGATATCTCGTTCCCTAAAATATTTTATCCATTTGAATAAGTGAATAATCCAATATATAACTTTCCTCCAATAAACCATCCACTTTAGCATAATGTCTTTGTGTATAAGGAATTATGCTATCGACAATCTGTATCATTCCTGGAATTTCACTTAGATCAGATATATTATAATGTAACAAAATACATCTTATACATCTTTGAGCAACTAAATGTGTACGTGCATTGGTATTCCAATCTCTACATCTCTTCATTAATAATAAAACTTGGTCATTACTTAAGTTGGCTATGACATTATCCAATTCTTTATTAAATAATATTGGTTTCCCATCTGCATCTTTCTTTGTATCATCATCTGAACTTGTACTACCTTCTTTACCACCCAAAGATTTTCTTAAAACATTAAATAATCTTAATGGATGATCTAATGTCATAGCTAATAAAAATGCATTGGTCCAGTCTTCATTAGCTAAATAGTTTTGTAAACTTTGTTCT
The DNA here is from genome assembly GCF_000315915.1 of Henningerozyma blattae CBS 6284. Taxonomy (NCBI): domain Eukaryota; kingdom Fungi; phylum Ascomycota; class Saccharomycetes; order Saccharomycetales; family Saccharomycetaceae; genus Henningerozyma; species Henningerozyma blattae. The sequence goes on along the minus strand of NC_020193.1, from coordinate 599,549 downwards.
TGTTCTACTTTTAATCTTTCTTTTTCTAAATCTTTTTCTCTATTTTCCCCTGTACAATCTCTCCAAAATTGGAAAACACCATCTGCATCTGCACTAATAATCACATCACCATCATTAATTACACTTAATGCCCAGATTCTATTGGAGTGGCCATCTAATGTCTTAATACATTCACCTGACGAACAATCCCAGATTTTAATTAAACCATCTGCACCACAACTTACTAATTGCTTTTGTTTATTTATAAATTGACATCTTTGAACTGCATTAGAATGACCTTCAAAAGTTTTAACAACAGTAAATGTATCTAAGGACCACATCTTGATTGTTTTATCACCAGATGCAGTTACAATAAATTTATCATATTGACAGAAAGAAACATCCCATAGACCTCTTTTGTGATTAACCAATGTTGCCTTTAAATCACCAGATTCCAAATCCCAAATCTTACAAGTCTTATCGTAGGATGCAGTAGCAAAAATAGAATCATTAGGTGAAATTGATAAGGCATTAATATCTTTATCATGAGCACGACGTGTATATTCAGATAGTTTAACTTCATGTGGTTTAAATGAATCGTTATTATCAAGATTTTTGGTTGGTTTTGGAACTTTCCATTTTTTGATAGTAGAATCATTTGATGCAGTTATAACATAATCTGGATAGTTTTTAGTCAAAACATTTGGTAAACCAACTGCTGTAACTGAGGAAGCATGTCCAAGAAATTTGGCGTATATTTGATATTTTTCTAAAACCGCATTGTACCTCCATAAAATACATGAATTATCTTTTGAAGCAGTGGCAATCCATAAACTATCTTCTGTTGAATCTAAAGAATTTAATAAATCAGTATGACCTTCGTACATATCGACATCAATTGGGATACGCGATAGTGCATCTTTACTATCAGCTTCTTCGTTTGCTTCTGAAATTGGGATAATTCTTAATGTAGGAGAATTTGTAGCTAGAGCTAATTTAGATAATGTAGGATCAACAACTCTCATATCTGCAATGGTACCATGGTTACCTGCAATAGAATTTTCGATCTTAATAATGGTATGATCTACATATTCAGATGGATTTTCATCTTCAGCCATATTTTCTTCAACGTCTACTAGTAGTAGAGTTTGATCAGATAAAACTAAGTAAAATTTAGAATTATCTAAAATTGGTAAAACACCAATTATGAATAGTTCTTCAATTGGTTTTAAAGTTTTCTTCAAAATTTTATTGGATGATATAGATAATATTTGGAAAATTGCATCACTACCACCAGTATAAATTAAATCTTCATAATTTCCATTTAAGAAACCACATGCTTCAACTTGTTGATATACAGGTATAGTTTTAATTAATTTAGATTTTCTTCTCAAATTAAATTCCCATAGATTTACAATATCATCTCTCCCACCACTTAACAATTGAAGTAATGGTTCATCATTCTCAACGTGAGATGGTGAAAGACGGATATCTAAACCTCTAATGGCAGATGTATGCTCTTGAAACGTATATAAACATCTTCTTTTTACCATATCACAAACTTTAATCATACCTGCTGTATCACCAGAAAATAATAACCATCCTTCATTATTTTGAGTACTAGCGTCTGAATAAAATTTAACAGCGGAAATGGTAGCACCATGACCTTTGAATGAATGAGTAATATAAGAATTTTCAATATCAATAACAGTAACACTACCATCAGTACCACCAACGGCCAATAGAGTAGAGGTTTGATCTATAGACATAACATAGGATGGAGATGAAATTTTGAGTGATTTAACAAATTTTTTTTCCACAATATTATAAATTTTTAATAATTGATTTGTAGATGCATAACAAAGATATTTCCCATCTGGTGATAATTGCAAGGCTGTAATTTCTTGTTCATCATCATTTGAAACATTATCTAATAAGTAAGAATTGTTGTCGATAAATTTGACAATATTAATTTCATCCAAGATTGGAGTTGCTAGAATAGAACCATCCGAAGAGATAGATGCCACTGAACTGGTACCCGCATAGATGGGAGATAATGTAGTATTTTTATAGCTTGTTTTCAATTCCATTTATCAATGATTGATTCTATCTGTCGGTTCTTATGCTTTACTTTTGAAGATTTAAAAAGGTTTCAATGTTCATTTTTTTTTAGTATGTAAATGTGATGAGATGCGATGAGGTAGATTAAAATTTTCGAAGAAACTGTTAGCGAGAAAAAAAAACAGCACGAGGGTGAGCAAAATCACCAGTTCGAAACTTAAGAGAGGCATATAGTCACAATACAAAATCCAAAGCAGTATGACTGCTCTATTATGCTATAACTACTAATTAGTTTTAATTATTATAAATTATGACTTTTTAGAAGTATAATAACTTCAATCTTATCATTCCTATTTCAAAATGGTGATCGGCTTATTGATTCTTGATTTACTTCTGGTTTTAATCTTTATCTATTAAAAAATCACATTCTGTTAAGACCTTGACTTCATATAGGTTCCATTACATTAAAAATTCCTTTGGCCAACAAATATAATTTTTTTAAAACTCAATAAAGATTTTAGTACATTTTTCTTTTTTAAATAAATTTATTAAACTATGTCATTAAAAATATTACTTAAGGTGTATTAAAAATTTGAATTTCTGTAAAATTATGTGATTACTTTATATGATATATGATATATTAGAGTCCCAATAGCTATAAGTTTTATTAACTTATAAATGATGTTTCAATAATGGAAATTCCCTTATCTCTATGATATGTTGAGTTTTGACAATATTGATAAATAAAAGGTTTAATATGAGCATATTTTTCAGCTAATGACTTAATAAATGAAGGTAATTCACACATGACATCATATCTGTTCACCAAATGTAAATTATTTTCTTTAAACCCTGGAGGGAATCTAATAGCAGTGGGAAAATCCCAACCCGATTCTTCATCTCTTACCGTTTCAGTGTACTTTACTCTATGTCTATTATTGGATACTTTTGCACCAATAGTGACTAATTTATCCTTTTGAGAGATTGACCATATTGTAATTGAATCATTCCCATATTCTTTTATGGTGACATATTCCATACATAATAAAGAATGATTTTTTCCTTGAAATGTCATAAAATTCCATCTTGAAGCTGCTTTGTTTGGTAACAGACCTTGTACTGCATCTATGTAAGCCATAGGAACACTAGACAACTTTATGGTGACCAATTTGTCATCTTTATTATGATAAGATATAGTACCTTTCCCTGTGCATTTTGGTACAAACATATGTCTAATGAATTTATTAGAAATGGTATCCTTATCTTCAAGTGAACTTTTCAATGTTGGCTTATCAATGAAATAAGTACAACCATCTGGGTTAATCATGAAACCTTTAAAAAGATCCACAAAGATATTAATTTTTAAATCACGGGCATTTTTATTTGTAGATGTATCATTTTTTCCATTGCTATTAATATTTAATTTAATATGGAGATGCCCAATAATATTTGGATTTGCCACTTTTGAAGGATGTAAGAATTCAAATAAACAATTTGAAGTTTTGACTCTTAAATTGGTGAATTCTTTAGGTGTATCTAATTTAAAACTTTCCCAAATATCTTCATCTGTTTCTTTTGATGCATTGAACACTTTAAAATTGACTTGGAACCCTTTGTAAACACCTCCTAAAACTGCAGAATATAACAACTGGATAAATCCACACTTACCAGTTGCTAAATCTGTAAAATATAAAGTTTGAGTCTCTACTCTGGTATCCATAGAAGGTTTTAAAGACTTAAAAAGACCAGAACGTTGTTTGTTTTGCTCAATAATTTTCTTATTTAAGGCCTCATATTCTTTTGACTTGACAAACCATTCGAATTGATTTAAATCTTCTACAACGGTATAGTTTAATTTTTTTGCCTTTTGTTTATTTGCTGACGCAATTGGCCCTTCTAAATGAAGTTCCTTTATAGGAGCTATCTTAACCAAGGGATCCGAGTTAATGGAATCTGCAGATTCAGTGACATGCATTTTTTCTTATTTTATTTTTTTTTGGAATTTTAATAATAAGTTGAATTAGGTATTATAACTATTTGTGAGAATATGAAGTTCAGTATAAAGTGCAAAAAAAAAGAAAAAGTACGAAGAATGAAGAAAAAAATACTCTTATTAACTACTAAGTTTGAATATGGTAAAGTAAGTGCTAATATATACCAGTATTCAATATACTAGTATCTTTAAACTATCTTTGTGATTGTTAATATTCCAGCCTATTTTTGAGTGCTTATTAATTATTATGAATAATACGTTAAAATAAAAAAATTGCAAAAGCAAATCACAGTAACAGTATTGTATATTCGATATCCAAAATATAATTTCTCCACTAGTAAATATAATTTAATCTTTTCGGATTTACGGTGCTACCAGAAGGGGAATAGTGAGAAATAAGAAACTTAAAGTATCACCAGAAGTTCATGTATTATATACAAATTATGTCTGAAATGTGTGTAAACAGAAGACGTCTAAGTTCTAAAAGTAAACACTAAAATTGACCAATCACCTAAAAGATCAGAAAACACATTAATGCAAATGCCTCAAAATACACACCGAATATAAATATTATCAGTTTGACAATAAATATTCCATGTAATCTTTAAATATCCTTGCCAGCAAAATGTGTATTTATTCTTTAAAGTTTGAGCTTTTAGAAACAAATGCCATTCAGGGCTTTCAAGAAAAGGCAAATTATAATAATTTTTTTTGTGCTGGACTCTATTTGTTTCAATCTAAATGATCACAAAATATCAACTTGATGCTTATAGGCATATAATTGGCTCAATTAAATAAGATTCCTTGCACTGTGCCAACCTTACTAAGAACAGATTATAAATCAGGAGTTGATGTGGACTTCCCTAAAAAGGTAAAAGGCAATATATATTTGGTTCTCGAGCAAAACACTCAAAATTCAATTTGTGCCTTTCCAGATTTGGACGTCCTTTCATTGGTTATTTACCAGAAAGAAAACCACAGAACGACACAGAGATTTGGTGTAACTCCGGTACGGTGGTTTCACTGGATTTCCTAATAGGGTAGCATGTTGATCTAACGCGCCGATTAGAGTATATCACTAAGAGATACTAGTATAAGCATTGTAATTCAGGGGCAAGCTAATAGGAACGTCAATTAATGTCTATATTAGAGAAATTGCAAATATACAGATATCTATATATTTATAAAAAAAAGTTATCAGGTGAAAGAATAAAGCACCATGCTCAATGCTCAATTATATACACCAAGTAAAAGATACAAAAAATTGGAGCATAGGAAATCTCCAAAAAAAAAAAACGTGGCAATGCAATGATAATACAAATAGAAAAAAAATAATTATAATAACAATATTCGATTAGAATAGTTGAAATGCTTGGTGAAGAAATTTACATAAATTCACTTAAATTTGTGGTTGTCATAGACGGTAGACCACCACCGAGGAAATCCAACATCATATGCATACCACCACCACCACTATATTCGTCAACGTCTTGAGGCAATACTTGTGACACACCTTCTAAAAACCACACTCTATCCATAACATTTGTAGTATAACCCCTTAATAACTTGTAGTAACTTCTCATAATCCTCATTGCTCCTAAATCACCAGTCATCAACAATGCTAAAAATGTTTTATCTAATAAAGCAGGGAAGGAAAAAATTCTCAAAATAAAATCATTTTGATTCTTATCACGGTTTAATTGATCCAGATATGCTAGTGTGATCAAGTAGGGGGAATCAATTTCCACAGGGTATAAATCTGCTATGCTTTCATCAAAACATATTAACTCCTTTACAGTATTATCATTATTACCAATGTTATTAGAACCTGTGTTTCCTTGCAATTTAATAGTATTACAAAAATCACTCAAATCAACAGAAATTAAATCATGGAATCGACTTTCTGGTGATAATGGCCATACTGCTGTTAAAATAGTTGATGCACCTTTGACATGGAAAATCCAAGCTGATGGAGACATACTATTAGTGTTACTTCCTGATTTTCTTGTTGTGTTACTGGCATTAGCCAATGAGTCCATTATCAGAATTAACGCACTAGCAACTAGTGCGTCTGTATTATCTTCATTAATCTCTAAAACAGCCTCTCTCAATAGTCTTAGTGCTTCGATACGATGCGTAGACACGTAACTCTCCAACCCAGATTCTGTTCTTGATAAATGTGTAGCGCTAAACGCTAATAATGAATGCATTAAGAATGGGAATTCAAATGCCATTTCCGGGATATCTTTTTCCCATATTTTTGGTCCTGAAATACCTGCTTCAATAATTGTTTCCCAAACAGTGGTACAATAATGATAAAACAATTTCAACGAAACAAGATTCAAGTTGTTATTTTGAGAAAAATGCAATAGTTTAGCAATGTGAGGAGATGGGGAGTTATAAGTATTATTACTACTGGTACTACGACTTGTAGAATTATTACCATCATCATAATTTAACCCATTCATGGAGCCGATGTTCCCGATTCCATTACTTATGGTAGAATTATTATTGTTAGATAATATGCTTTTGGAAATACTATTATTATTGTTAATATTATTATTTATACTACCCATATATGGAGTAGAGTTACTATTGCTAGTACTAGAATACATGGAAATCCCCTTATTTAACGATAAACTTGTGCTGCGTGAATTTGAAGATGATGAAATTCCCCTTGTAGTACTAGTATTAGACAATGTACTTCCAGTCAAATAACCTTCTCTATTAGCGATAGCCACAGCAGATGGAGATGAAATATGATGAATTTGATTATCTCTGTTGGAAGTGATTCCCTTATTTCGTACAAAACCGTTCAGTTGATTATTATTGGCATTAAGGCCTGAATGTGAAGAATTAAAACCAGAAGAATTTTCTACAATTGTTGCCATTGGCGTTATTGGTACTGGTGGTGATATAGTTGGATTATTATCCAGTCCATTAGTGTCATTAATGTTATTAGTCGAACCATCACTTCTACTACTACTTCTACTACTAGTACTATTAGTATTATTATTGGTATTATTGTTATTAACATTATTACTATTACTATTGTTATTATTAGAATTATTATTATTTTTCAATTTGTTATTTTTATCCTCGTTACTAATTTGATTTTGCATATTAGCAAGAATTTCCTCAGCAATACTTGCTTTCATTGCTTGTGAATTCCAATTTTGTTTTAGGCCACCAATAATATCTTGTAAATCAATGCCATTTGGAGTACCAATTAAATTCATATTTCCGTTATTATTCGATGTGTTTTTGTTCGAACCATTATTCATCATGTTTAAAGCTTTCAAATTGATATTATTATTTCCTACATTTCCTAATGTGTTGCTAATAACATTACTGAGTACATTATTACCTGCTCCATTGGCATTCAAAGAATCTGAAAATAAATACGCTATACTGACGCCAAGATTATTATTATTGCTATTGTTACTACTATTTGAAGGTGCTGCATTAGTATTTGATGATGAATTAGAATTACGATTAGGTGTGAATAAATTGCCCAATCCAAGACTTTGTAATGGGTTTGCATTATTAGTATTATTATTATTATTAGTATTAATATTATTGTTAATGTTTAGTTGATTATTAATATTATTTGTATTCGATTGATTATTATTAGAAGTAACACCATTCAATAAACTTTCAATAATGTTATTCGCACTGTAATTTCCATTGTTATTGGAGTTGCTTGCGGTTCCTAATAGGTTACCTAATCCCGACAACAAATCAGTACCATTAGTTCCATTTGAAGCACCACCTAACAAGGTACCTAACCCTGATAATAAGTCATTTCCACCACCATTATTATTATTATTGGTGTTGTTGTTGCTATTACTCATTAATTGTGGTAGAAACAACTGCTGTAATTGAGCTATATTATTCATACTTAAGTTGTTCAAATTAACATTACCCAGTACATTAGATGCTATATTTGTGCTTGGTATCGAATTTGAATTTGAGTTTAAATTTGAATTTGAATTAGTTCTTGAAGTCTTATTCATTAAATTGATATCTATATTTGAATTACTATTTGAATTACTATTTGAATTATTATTAGAATTATTTTTCATACTCTTAGGTTTAGAAGTATCTAATGGTGGTAATAATAAACTTTCTAAGCTTGTAGAGTTTGATTTTTCATTAAATCCCGAATTACTTTCGTTGTTATCAGGTATTGAGTTCGATTTACTATTATTTCTTGACAGTGGAACATTTGTATTTTCAGTCAATTTTTTATAATTATCAGACTCTACTAGTGTACCATTTGAATTTCTTGTTACATATTTAACTTTTTTGGAGTTTAGAGATGTAGAATTTTCAATGGTATGATTGGTATTATTATTATTATTACGTGAATTTTGGACAGATAAATTTAGATCAGGTTTTTCCTCAAGCTTAATATTATCGCTATTATTACTAGAATTATTATCACTAGCATTACTGTTATTATTTAGATATACACAATCCAATTTCATGTTCAAACATTTCTTACACGTTGGTTTCCCTTCATCACATTTAACTCTTCTTCTTTTACAATTCACACAACCATTTTTCGATTTGTTATGAAATTTTCTTTTACCTGTAGAAGTCTTCGAAACTTTCTTCCCATTAACTTCAATCAATTCTATAATTCTTTTTTTTCTCGACATGCTTGGCTCTAAATTATTATTATTATTATTATTATTATTATTATTATTATTATTATTATTATTATTATTATTATTATTATTATTATTATTATTATTATTATTATTATTATTATTATTATTGGCAACAGTGATTTTCTTATGATCAGCACTATCAGATTGATTCACACTATTATTATTTTGTTGTTGTTGATTTAATTGCTGATTCAATTGTTGCTGTGCCAATTGCCGTTGTGTCAGTTGTTGCTGTTGATCCAACTCTGTGCTGTCCATCATGTCAAGACTCAATGACAGATTCATATTCATATTTACATCCATATCTATATCTTGGAAATTTATTGAATGATTCGGTATGTTACGAGCTTGAGAATTAAATTGTTGTGAATTGTCAATTCTCGTATGGCTATTACTTCTTGAAATATTGTTGAAATCAGAATTGTATCTAGTAGAAGTATTTCGAATATTACTATTATTGTGTTTGCGATGATGTAGAGTAGCCATCATTTATTAAAGAATTCTTTTATTTTTTTTTTTATTAGTTTAATTTTTTATGCGATGAAGATATGTCAATAAATTAGCGCAGAAACTTTATACGAGAGCGTCTCGTTTAACAGAAAAAAAATAATTGTTCAAATTATTTTATTTTTTGGTCAAAAAAAAGAAAAATTACGAATCTTAAAATTTATAACCAATAGAAATAGAGGATTGAATAAATATAGAAAAAAACAAATAACAAAAATAAAGGCTAAAAGGCTCTCAGGAATTTTTTTTCTAAATGTTGAATATAGTTCGTTACAATTTCTATTAAAAGCTTATTAAATGTTCCATAAACCAGAGTATAATGCACAACAGGTAAATGGATAGGAAAAGACACTTTCAATAGTTATAATACAGGTGTTAAGATACGAGGAAATTGAAAACTTTATTGCTCAACTATGTGTTCAGATTTCTAACAATCACTCTTACTATGTACAAAACGGTATCACACGTATGAGTGTAATATTTTATATATATATATGTGGCAACACCCGTTCAAAGAGAACAAATCGTCCATCACAGAAGTAGGCTTTGCACCAAACCTTGACTTTAACCTCTAAATAATTAAATATAATCTTAGTAGCCACTTAATCCACAAAGCTTATTTATTAAAGCAATTAGCACCAGCCATCACCGATTTCATGACGTTATATTGCCCGAAGACGCTCTAAATAACTCCAGTTATTACTCCTATAAGTGGTCATTCTTGTTTGAGTTCTACCACCTCTTGGACCACGTTAATCCTTACGCCTTGTATGGAATACATATCATTCATTTATTTTTACCCAGTCCTCCAGTACATTCACGTTCTTGGGTGGAGCACACAAATCTCATCGTTTTCTCGTTTAAAACCTAATCGTTTACATTAATCGTATAAGCCGAAGTTAACGAAAACCAATATCTCTATACGACGTTGCAGCCCCATCAGGGACTTCCACTCCAACAATCGATGCAATATTTACAGTACTGGTCTTTACCTGTAGTGTAACTGCACGTGTATCTTTCCTATTTGGTGAACAATCCCGCAATTGGAAAACTTCAGCCGTAGTGCAGTCTGTCAATAACTTTCCATTTCAGGAGATGTTTCTGTAATTCTCCTCTACCAAATTAGGCATCGTCCATAACTGCTCAGGATATTCTCTGAGGCAAAGAAAACATTGTAGGAACTGCTACTTCTTTTTTTTATGGATTTCCCATCTGGGTGTATATCTGTCTAACATAGCTCGTTTAGAAGCATAAAGAATGTAGGCTAAACGAGGTGATTGTGTATGTTGTTGGTTTCCGTTGGGCTTGGCAGTATGTTTTATACGAAGCTAATGAACAGATAGTTCTATGCACCCCTTTTATGTTATAGGGGCTTTTACCTTTTTCAGTAATAGTGGCGAGTCGGAGTATCTCGATCAATTTACTTGTAGAATTGCGGAGACCAGAATCTTGGCTTGATTCCCTGCTACGTTTTTAATAATATATAGAAGAGACTCATTAATTTTATCTAGCTATTTGTTCCAAGACATAATTTATTGTTTTTATTGTTTCGGACAGGTATTGATATTAGTTGCATAACAACAAACAGAGTCCAGTGATCTGGGACTAGATTTAACCATTAGATATTCCTATAAGCGGATATATCCTAAATAGATAATTTTTCCCGCTGACAGATATTTGTTTCAGGAAAAGATATTATTTCCTTGTTCAGTAATCCATCTGTCCATCCATCCATCCATTGATATTAATCTTTCTTTACATGAAAATAAACTGTATATAGGACTAACGATGGATCTTAGTAAATAGTATTGATATTATCTATTTCATAACACACTAGAGACGTATGGTTTGGCTAGTATTTATTAATTATACATGTATATATT